>NC_038245.2:20222097-20307829 GCF_000004515.6 Glycine max | reverse complement strand
ATTTTAGGGCACATAGACTATTTTTTTGTATTAGGGGTAGTTTTGTAATTTCACGTGTATTAAGTGAATATTTGATGTGTGAGTTGAGAAATAAATTTAATTGGATTGGGCTTCTCCCAATTCAATTAAGTGGGCTCATACTTAGCCCATGGGCCCGAAATCTACCATAAGGCTTATGAGAACCCTAGGACCTTCTCTTGCATCTTTGGCCCAATCTTCTTGTAGTCTTCTATCCAATGCCCTTGGGGGGGTAGGATTGCATCATTCCCCCCCCCCCCCCCCAAAAGGATTTGACCTCAAATATAGAGGTTCTTGAAACTCATGGATTCTTTCCTCTACACCTGTAAAAAGAATAAAAACATATGTATTAGTGATGTTGGGTATGTTAGAGTACGGTAAGGACTGAACCTTTAGTAAAAGTTTGTTAAGATATTGAAGCCCCAAATTTCCCTTATACTTGGTGGAGTAGGCCACTCAGGAATGACCTTTATTCTCTTAGGGTCCATGGGAAGCCCTTGATCACTATTTAAAAAGTTAAGGAAAGTAATGGAATAAAACATACATTTTTCTTTATTTTCATGTTGATTATTCCTACAAAAAATTACGACAAACCTAAGGTGTCCCACATGAGCACCTAGGTTTGCATTGAAACAAAAAATAAGAACAAACCTACCTAATGAGTCCCTATGTACACAAATCATGAAGATTTTGGGTGCATGAGTGATTTTACAAAAGTGTGTTGCACCACTCAACACATTCATCATACCACCTATCATAGGGATATGGTGCCTAATAATACATATTTTAGGCACCAACAAAGCACAAGGATTTAAGCTCTTGCAAACCAAACCCTCATCTAACAACTCCTTTACTTGAGGAATAACCTCAAGCTCAAGAGGTATGGCGGTGCTAAGGGATGTTTCCCTTGATAGAAGAAGGTAGAAAGATTGTTTAAGAAGGAGTGCCCTTTATAATATCACCTTTTGTTGCAAAATGATTTTCCTTCTTAACCATCTTCTTGGAGGAATCCTTTTCCTCCTTTTCCTTCCCCTTGTCCTTTGAAGACAAGGCCTTACTATCCTTCTTTTTCTTTTGTTTTTCTAGTTTTTCTTCCTCATCCCTCATATCTTTCATAGTTAGTTGATCTTTGCCCACCTGTGAAGGTGTTTGAGGATGCAAGAAAAATTTAGTGCCTTCCTAAAAGAATATGTCCTGCCTCCATGGGAACTATATCACAATTAACTTCATCCTTATATGTCCCAATGGAGAAAGGTACCTTCACTTGTTGGTTAACTATCATTTCCCTTTGCTCATTGAGCCATTGAAGTTTATAAGGTTTTGGGAGGGGAATGATAGTGAGGTTCAACTTGGAAACTGATCTTGTGCTACAACAATTGCAACAAGATCCACTATCCACAATGAGAGAACAAGTTTTATCTAAAATTTTGCATCTTGTATGAAAGATATTCTCTCTTTGGGATTGAGATAGATCACAAGATTGACCTACAAGGAGCCTTCTAACCATTAAGAGGCCACTTTCTTCATGGGGGTAGACTTCCTCACTAGAATCTTCACCCCTTAATTCATCTTCGCTTCCACTAGAGGAAGGGCAAGAAGTAGTCTGCTCTTGACTACTATAAATGTCTTGACCCCTCATGATCATGGTTTTCTTTGTGGGGCATTGAGAGGCAATGTGACCTCTCCCAAGACATTTTAAGCATTTAATGTTGCTAGTCCTTTCTTGGGAACTAGTCTTAGGGGTGTATTTCTCTATGGTCTTATCCTTATCTTCCTTGGGTTTTGACGGTGCAACACCCAAAATTCCATAGGCTTGGTTCTTCCTTGGATAAGAATGAGAGCCATAAGATTTTGAAGAAGGCTTTCTTTTAAGTTGTTGCTTCACTCTTATACAAAGTTGGACTAGCTCATCTAGGTCTATATAGAAGGAGTTCAACCTTGTCCCTCACTTCCATATTAAGCCCACTAAGGAACCTAGCTATGCTTGTTCTTTCCTCCTCCCTAAGTCCAGCTCTTAAAAGGAGTAGTTCCATTTGTTGTCTATATTCTTTAACACTCATACTCCCTTGTCTAAGCCTTTGGAGCTTGTCCATAAGCTCCCTTTCATAGTAGGAGGGAATGTGCCTCTTCCTAAGGGCACTCTTAAGATCATTCCAATACTCTACTGGAGGATCCCCATGAATCATTTGTTCCCTAACAAGCGAAGTCCACTAATAGAGGGCGTACCCTTGAAAGCTAAGAGTAGCCAATGGAACTTTTCTCTCTTCGCTAATATGATGGAAAGCAAAGAGTTGTTCAACCTTCATTTCTCAATCTAAGTAGGCCTCAACATTATCTTTTCCATGGAAATATGAGAGGTTAATGTTAACCTCTTGAGGCCTTCTATCCTTTTCTCTTCTTTGGGAATGATGTTTAGTATGTGAACTATGGCACCCTCTATAATAGTCGCTAAGTTCTTCACTTAAACATAGTATGTGAACTATGTTTAGGAGGCATGTTTTTCTCTTTTCATTTCTTTCATTATTTTTCTTCTTTCTTCCTCTCTTATTTTCTCTCTTTCATCTTGACTTATTTCTTCCACTCTTTTTTTTCCTTTTTCTTTTCTCTCTTTTTTTTCTTTCCATAACATTAGGGATATCAACTCATCTAATATCTTATACAAGGGGTCCTTAGGAGTAGAACCCTCACCATTAACACTAGATGAAGAATGAAGACTCATGTTGGTTCCTAAGTTATGGTTCTTTCTTGTTGGGGGTTTGAAAACAAAAGGTAAAAGAAACTATGGTTGAAACTAACCAAAATAAAGACTAAAAGAGGTGTGAAAGATAAGATAAAAACTAATTGGTAAAAGGCAAGCTATCTAGGCGGTTTAACAATGGAAGGTAAAGGAAATAAGTTATGAAAGTAAGCAAGAAATTAAAGTGCAAGAAATGCAAATTAGGTGGATCCTAAGAGTGTTTGGATGACCTTATTTAAGGTTCCCAACAAAACACTCACTATCCTAATGGAAAATTGCCTAAAATTATTACACACAAATAGAAGTAGGGTGACCTATTGGAGGCTCCCAACTTACTTCGAATGAAACGCTTTTTTGTTGCAAAATTTGAAAGCAAAACAAATTGCCAATTACAAAATTACAAAAAAATAAAAGTCCTCAATTGTGGTGGCCATTCTCTCTTTGGTGTTTCACTCAATTTGGAGTGCTTCTTAGTCCAATAACTCTTAAGGTGGTTGGCTCCTTGCTTCTTGACTCAAATTCTTCAAGGTATGACACCAATCCTCCTTTCCAATTTCCTATATGACAACTCACAAGTAAGGAAACAAAGAGACAAGCAATAACCAAAGACAAAAAAAAAATGAAATGAAAGCTAAACCAATAGATTTTTAACAAGACAAATTTTGAAGGATTATTCAACAATTAAAGCAATGAAAAACATACAAAAGCAAGCTAGGACTCAAAGAGAAATCTAGAATTGCTCTAGAGTAGAGTAGAAAAAACTAAAAAAAAAGACTCAAGAGACCTCTAGTTTTGGCACTTGTTTTCACAATAATTTTCAATTTAAATTTCAGAACTAGGATTGGTATAAAACAGGCACCAATCATAGAACAAATTTTGAGCCAAAACAACAAGCACACTTCCCTTTCACTTTTTTTTCCTGGACATTGATTATTCATCCAAATTGTGTAATTTTTCTTATTTTTTCCTTTAATCCAAATCGTTTGGTTCCTTTTTGATAATTTTGTTCCAGATGTCTAGAAAATTCAGTAAAATTTTCAGCTCAAAAAACGTAGTGACCAATTCCCAGTAATTTATACAAGTTCGTATGTTCAAGCTGCCAGCACCAGCGATTTCAACCTAGAAATCAAGAGTAGTGTTTATATTGCTTAAGGCTTGGATAGTTACAATTTGTGTTTGATTATGCTCAATTACCTTGAATAACACAATTCAAGAGAGCTTAAGACTTATTTTGATTCACAAATCCAGCCACAACTCAACTTCATCGTAGGCATCATGTAGGAAACTTAGAAAACAAAAAAAAGAGTTCAACAAGACTACTTCTAGGAATTGATTTAGAATATGTTATGAACTAAATAACATGCATGAATTAGACTCAAAATTCAAAAGATAGGCTAATAATGACAAGAATACATGAACAAATGTATCTAGAATTCAATAAACAAAATAAAAATTCAACACAAACTTAGAACATAATGTGACAATTACTATGACTAAACATGACTCTAAGACAACATGGATTAAGTGATTTACACTTAGATTTTTGTGTTTTTTTTTTCTAACCAATATTTTGGAAGAAAATTTAGATAAAGTTTGAGCACAATAATATTATGAATGAAAAATGAGAGAACCTGAAATCAACACAAAAACATGATTCAAGAGTAGATCTACAAAATTTGAACCATAGAAATGCAAGAACAGGTGTAGATATAAGATTTAATCGGTTTATTTTTTTTGAATCTACTCTAAACAGAACCAAACCAAAAGACAATGGAGGATATACATGGAGAATAAGATGAAGAACAAGGAATTAAAGAGACTTCACCGAACAAAAAGATAGAGGAAGCAAAAGAACATCACCTAGATGAAGATGCTCTTGATACCACATGATGTAAGCTCTATTGGAGCTTGTAGGCCCAGGATCTTCTTCATCAATGGATTCCTTTACTTATTGGAAGATGAATGGCAGCATAATGGAGAAGGAAGAGTGAGAGGAGACGCCACTTCAAGGAGAAGATGAGTCTAGAAGAAGCTCACCACCATAGGAGGCCATGGATAAGAGCTTGGAGGAAGAAGGAGATGAATGAAGGGAGAGGAACAAGAGAACACGTAATTTTGTGCTCTAAAAGAGCTCTGAAATTTGAAGTTTAATTTTCAAATGTTCAAAGTTGGAAAAATACACACACATAGCCTCTATTTATAGCCTAAGTGTCACACAAAATTGGATGGAAATTTGAATTTCTATTCAAATTTCACTTGAATTTGAAATTGAATTTGTGGAGCCAAATTTTGGAGCCAAAATTTCACTAATTATGATTAGTGAATTTCAGATATGGTTCAACCCACTAATCCAAGATCAAGTCCAAGATTCTTCACTAAGTGTGCTTAGGTGCCATGAGGCATGTAAAGCATGAAGGACATGCACAAAGTGTGACTATATGATGTGGCAATGAGATGTAGCAAGCAAATGCTCACCTCCCCCTCTAAAATTTAATTGGATTGGACTTCTCCCAATTCAATTAAATTTTCTTCTCAACACACACATCAAATATTCACTTAATGCCTGTAAAATTACAAAACTACCCCTAATACAAAAACTAGTCTATGTGCCCTAAAATACAAGGGCTGGAAAATCCTACATTTCTAGGGTACCCTACCTACATTATGGAGCCCTAAATACAAGACCCAAAATTAATGAAACCTTAATCTAATATGTACAAAGATAAGTGGACTCATACTTAGCCCATGGGCCCGAAATCTACCCTAAGGCTCATGAGAACCCTAGGGTCTTCTCTTGCATCTTTGGCCCAATCTTCTTGGAGTCTTCTATCTAATGCCCTTGGGGGGTAGGATTGCATCAGTATGCCTAGTGCGCGGAGGATTCGTTGAGAGTGTCTGTTGTCTCGATAGGGAACTTTACGATCTTTTCCCCTATTGTATTGAATCAATAAAAAAAAACTGATGTTAACCTATAAACATTTAACATCGATTTTTTATATAAAAACCGATGTTAACGTATAGATTAACATCGGTTTTGTGGAAAAACCGATGTCAACTATCAACATTCATACACTTTTTTTTGGTGTAATTCTTATTATATAACATCGGTTATTTAAATAATCGATGTTGTCAATTTTACTTTAACATCAGTTTTGTAAAACCGATGTTAACGATAATACTTTCAACATCGGTTAAAAACCGATGTAGAAAGTCCTAAATAACTGATGTAGAAGGTGTATTTTCTAATAGTGGTGGCTAGATGAAACAAGCTGGTGTGACATGGAATGTTTGGACAATGATTTGATTTACCTTTTTATTTTGAGCCCTTGTCTACTAAAAATTGCTTGTACGTGTTGAACTAATCTATTCTTATTCAAGCATTTCAATTGAAAGTGGTCATTACAAAATGAGTTCTTATCTTTATTTGACAAAGCAGAATCTAAACTTCTGATTTGCGAACTTCTTCTATACTTGATGGATCAATGAGAGTATATAATAATATTTGCTAGCTGATGTACATGTACAAGTGGAGAAAAGCATTTACAGATGTTACTCCATGCTACTATATAAAGATGCATGCTCTTGCTACTATTTTCACGTTAGGTCACTATTAGAAAATACACTTTCAACATCGGTTATTTAGAACATTCTACATCGGTTCTAAAACCGATGTTGAAAGTGCCGATGTTGAATGTATGAATGTATATGACAACATCGGTTCTCTAAATACCCGATGTTAAACACAATGAACAATAACAAAAAAAGTGTACGCATGATGAACGCTGACATCGGTTTTCCAGTAAAACCGATGTTAATATGTTAGTTTAACATCGGTTTTTTTAGAAAAACCGATGTTAATATATGCCCTTAACATCGGTTTTGCTAGAAAACCGATGTCAACGTTGATGATGCATACACTTATTTGGTGTAGTTCTTTGTGTATAACATCGGTTATGTGTAAATAACTGGTGTTAATATTCAAATGTTCACATCGGTTATTTATAATTAACCGATGTTAATGTACAAGAGTTGATATCAGTTATATACAGATAACCGATGTTAAAATACAAACGCTGACATCGGTTATACACAAATAACCGATGTTAATATACAAACGTTAACATCGGTTTTCTATTACAACCGATGTTAAGGTTCATATCGATATCAGTTTTTGTAAATAACAGATGTTGGTTATGATATTAACATCGGTTTTTGTTAATAACCGATGTTGTTTTCAAGTATTTTATATATATATATACTTTCTGTTTTTACAGTAAACCCAAAATTGTACCTGTCAAATGCAATTTCAGGAGGCCCAATTCACAACAAATAAACATTTTATTCTACTTTCAAGTAGTTTTAATGATAATAAACATCAAATAATTGATTTATTATAAAGAACAATCATCAAATGAATTCAATGTTCATGTTACATAGAAAATGTAAAAAATGTTAAACCAAAGTAAAAACTAAAGCTAAAGATAATGTCCCTAAATCCTAGGCCTGATCTCTTACTCGGAGATAAAACTGTGCCCACTGGATCCGCAATGCTTTTAATCTCTCTGGCTCCAATGGTCTAGGATCGTTAAAATACTGCATGATGAAATAAATCATAATAAGTTAATAATATAATACAAATTATAAATAAATTGATTTTGTTTGAAATAAACTTACCGCTTCCCAATTATTTCTAAAAGTTCCTAAAATGATGGTGGACATCCAGTGCATCACATAGTAGCCGCACTCAGTACTTCCTTTTTGTCTATTACACTAAATACATAATGAAATTTGGATATTAATTAAACAACTAGTGTACAAACACATAAAGAAATATATATAAGTGGAAGTTTTATGTAAATGATGTACCTTGACGACAATCCACCTAGCAGAAGCCTTTGATTTAGGCTGTGGAGCATCATCAAGACCCTTGATAGCACTGTTCCATATGAGTAACAATTAAAAACTGGTGTTGTACATTGAGGTATTACAATGCAAATGTATTGAAAAGAACACTAACCTATTAATAATCCCCTTAAGGTAGTTGTCTGGCCTGTTATGCAATGAACAAAACCAGACAAGTAGGTGTTCCTTGGGTAGGATGACCACCATCTGCCAGTGTCCACTGCAGTGGAACCTAAAATGGGTTAGTACATTAGTAAATATTAATTAAATTTAGTTATTTTATGACTTATCGATTTAGGTAGGCTCCAAGATAGACATTGCGTTGTGAACTCTGCATCCAACTCTTTATGTAACTTTCAGATTCAAACTGCGATTGCCTAGACCTCTGAATGGACTGTGGCTCGAGGAATCCATAGATATCAGAGTTCCCCACTCGCATACATGTTTCAGTGAGATGCCTGTTTATGTTAAGTCAAAGTTAAATATTTATGAATTGAAAGCCATAACTTAGGTAATTAAAAGCCTTTTATATAAAGACTTACAGAATCCACAATTGTAACAATGATATGCTGAGACATTGACCATCGTGTGCGATTTCGGAGAGGTCTTCGTGCTTTATGTACAGGGGGAAATCTGGATTAACGACCCCGAACACGGTGGCATCCCATCTAACCTGATAAGGCCTCAAGAAAAGCTCTGAGATGGTCAATGTCATCAGATAAAGCGGATCATCGACCTCCGGATCGGGCTTTGGAGGTGGTTTTGGCGGAGACACAACTACCTGTTCATGAAACAAAGTTAAAAAGCTCTGGGGCAGTATTCTGCTTCTGGATGGCCTGTGCCTTCATGCGCACATCCTGAAAAAATTAAACAATAATGTTTGAAATGGGTAGAATGAAGTATAACAACATCATGTTTAATATGAAAAACAACTTAAATGGCAAGGAACATACCTCCAAAGAAGGGTCTCTGCGAGTCTGGCAAAACTGGGCCCACTTTTCCTTGCTGATGCCGTATTTGTCACAGACAGTGTCCTCGACCCCGTCCTGATCGGCTGCGAGGGCCCATTTCCTCGTGAGGTTTGATTTAAACTGCCTCCATCTCTCCCCCACAGTCTGTAGTAACTTCCTTTTCGTCTTACTGTCAGAAGCCTCTGGGATATCAAATTCCGCCTGACAGCATCAAACAAAGTTTATTTGTTACAATAATGTATTTTTTGGCTATTAATTAAACAAAATCAAATAAGTAAAGAGAAATACCTGAATATCCTCCCAAATCAGGTCCTTCTGAGCAGTAGGGACCTCCTTCCAGTTCTCGTAGGTGATGTCCACCTAATCACGTGCCACAGTCCCCAAATATGTTCTTAATTTCTTCCTGTGGGGACCGTCGGCCTTCCCGGTAGCAGGATCAACATGCACCACTGGTCTCTCAACACCAGGTGGTCTAGTTGACAACGATCATAGACGTGAGGCTTTGCGTGTCCGCTTCACGGCAGACGGTGAAGCCGATGCGTCCGAAGTAGGAGGAGGAGGAGGAGGAGGAGGAGGAGGAGTGAAAGCAGATGGAGAACCCATGATCTTTTATACAATAATATACAAAATAGGATTAATGAAAAGAGGATCAGTCATAAGTTTTTTTTGGAAGGCAAAAGTATAATATTATTAAAGAAAACCCCACCACATAAGGAGACAAGACAAATTAACCAAAGGACTCTGAAAGATTGGTAGTTGTGCTTTTTAATTGTGATTTGGGGCAACCATGTTATAAAAAGTCTATTACATGTAATCAACAGTCAATGTATGCTTGATGGAATATAAATACTATATCTTCAGAAATACACATGTACATGGCATCCTTAGGACTTCATCCATGTTTTCTTTGATATTGATTTTCTTTTTTGCAGAAAAGAAAGAGGGGAATGAGCAACAATTTGAAGGTTGTACATTCAGGAACTAAAGAATTCAAAATAGCTAGTAATAAGAGGGATTTGTTTTTGAGATTTTCTGAGCACCAAGAGCGGCTACGCAAGAAGCTTGCACTTGAGGAGGGAAGGATATTTGTAGCTAATGAACAACTTTCTTAACTATTTGTCCTTCAGATTTTTTTTTTCTAATATGTAAATATAAATAATATAAGGCTATGGCTTATGGACATGGTCATTTTTACCCCTAACAATCTTAGAAGTAAATATAGACCATGTTTTACGCGATACCCTTATACCATTTATATTTACATATTAGCAAAAAGAAATAGTAAAATCTTAAGGACAAATAGTTAAGAAAGTTGTTCATTAACTGCAAATATCCTTCCCTCCTCAAGTGCAGGTTTCTTGCGTAGCCGCTCTTGCTGCTCAGAAAATCCCAAAAACAAATCCCTCTTATTACTAGCTATTTTGAATTCTTTAGTTCCTGAATGTACAACCTTCAAATTGTTGCTCGTTCCCCTCTTTGAGAATGAGGAGGATCTTCATAGGACTTCATCCAGCTGATGTTTGTCGCCAGTTTGATCATCCACCACCCTTTTCTTCTGTGCCTTCTCACGTTTGTTGTTGTTAAACCCATATTTATGCCTTCTTCCCTTCATGTCTTGTTTTATCACAACTTTAGCTGAATCTCCTATCTTCAGCATAGTTGAATCTCCTGTCTTATTCTCCAATGACACACTTTGATGGCCTGCATCTCTTTTCTTCGTATGTTCTAATGGTTTAGCTTCAGAATGCATAGAGCAATTAGAATTTTCCAGTGATCACCAAAGGCTTCTGCATCAGCGTTGACACTCTACCTTCTTTGGTTTATGCTTTTGTGTTGCATTTTGTGCTTCCTCCTTATAATTCTCAGATTTATTGGAGGTCTCACTAGAAGGATCAACACCAATCCGTGCCTGTTCCTCCTGTACCAGCTCAATATCTTTCGTTTCACCTTTGCTTTTGTAAACTACACTGTAATTTACAAAACAAAAGTTGAAAGGAAAGATATTGAGCTGGTAGACGAGGAAGAAGCACAAATTGGTGCTGATCGTTCTAGTGC
Source organism: Glycine max (assembly GCF_000004515.6). Lineage (NCBI taxonomy): Eukaryota > Viridiplantae > Streptophyta > Magnoliopsida > Fabales > Fabaceae > Glycine > Glycine max. The sequence goes on along the minus strand of NC_038245.2, from coordinate 20,297,146 downwards.
AACCTCGAATAAAGCTGAGATTTATAACGAGGAAGCACGAAAGAAAACACAGAAGCATAAACAAAAGAGGGTGGAGAGTGTCAATGCTGATGTAGAAGCCTTTGGTGATCACTGGAAAATTCTGATTGCTTTATGCATTCTGAAGCTGAAGCACTAGAACATACAAAGAAAAGAGATACAGGCCATCAAAGTGTGTCATTGGAGAATAAGACAAGAGATTCAACTATGCTGAAGATAGGAGATTCAGCTAAAGTTGTGATAAAACAAGACATGAAGGGAAGAAAGCATAAATATGGGTTTAACAATAATAAACGTGAGAAGACAGAGAAGAAAAGGGTGGTGGATGATGAAACTGGCGACAAACATCAGCTGGATGAAGTCCTAAGGATACCATTTAAAACAAAAAATCGATGACTCAATCAGAGAAAAATGTAGCTGTCACTTACTTGCTTTGGTGACCTCTGTCTTTGCAGAAAATTACATTAGACGATGTTAATCAATTCTCCTTCATCATGATCATTTCGATTAGCATGAACGTCGTCAGCTTCTTCTTCTCCGACAATGTTAAGAGTGATTTGAGCGGTCAAAGGACTAACATAGGTGTCCATGTATGAATCATCATCTTCTACATTAACACCAACTGTTTTGCCCTGCAGAACCACGCACCGCCTTTCATCACAAGGGTCTTGCATGTAAAATACTTGTCTAGCTTGTTTTGCCATGATGAAAGGGTCATTGTGGTAACCAAGTTTCTTTAGATCTACCAGCGTAAATCCTATATCATTGGTGCATACACCGGTGTTGCTGTCAACCCATTTACATTTGAAAACACATACTGTAAATTTCACATAATTAAGCTCCTAAATTTCATCAATGAACCCAAAGTAAGGGATGGAAGCTACACAGGGATTGGGGTCATTGACACTTGCAAAGTGTTGAGATTCAGCCCTTAGGGTGACCCCATTGTTCTGCATTGTACTTTTGTGTAAAATGAATACCTGTTTATGTCGTATCCTTGCCAGGTTATAACATTTCTTTTAGGCCCATCTACTAGCTTTCTTAATGTTTCTGAAGCATTCTCATCTGCAAAGATTGTATCTTTAAACCAATCACAGAAAGTCTTGTTATGCTTTTTCAACACCCAATTCTTTGACATTTTCGGATTATTCTGTTTGACTAAAGCTTCATGCTTAACTATGTATGGCAAAACTTCATTACTGTTGTTCAAGACATACAAGTGAGCTTGTAACAAATCTTCTACACTTGGAGTGATCACATGAAGTCCTCTTGAACCCTTACCACCCACTCTGTCATCATGTCGAGACTTAGGAAGCCCAACAGGTTTAGCCTTCTCTAAGTATTCTGAACAAAATTCAATGGCTTCTTCTGCAATGTACCTCTCAACAATAGATGCTTCTGGACGATATAGATTCTTTGTATACCCTTTTAAGATCTTCATGTATCGCTCAACCGGGTACATCTACCGTAGATAAACAGGACCACAACATTTGATTTCTCTGACCAGATGCACAATCAAGTGAATCATGATGTCAAAGAAAGCAGGGGGAAAATACATCTCCAACTGGCACAATATAATTGCGGCCTCATTTTCCAACTCATCAAACATGATTGGATCAATGACTTTGCTAAATATAGCATGGAAGAAAAAGCACAGGCGAGTTATCGTTAACCTGAATTTGTTTGGCAAGATGTCTCGTATAGCCACGGTTAACAATTTTTGCATGAATACGTGACAATCGTGAGACTTTAACCCTATAAGCTTAAGCTCCTTCAACTGCACAAGGCTCTTAATATTTGAAGAGTATCCTTGTGGAACCTTCACCCGATGAAGACACTGACAAAAACTTATCTTCTCCTTCTTGGACAAAGTATGGCAGGCTAGGGCAAGTAAATTTTCTTCCCATCAGACCTTGGATGCAACAGTGATCGTATACCCATATCAGCTAGATCTTGACGGGTATTCAAGCCATCCTTCATCTTGCCTTGAATGTTAAGGAGCGTCCCAATCACACTGTCACAAACATTTTTCTCCACATGCATAACATCAATACAATGTCTAACGTCAAGATCACACCGGTATGGAAGATCAAAGAAAATGGACCTCTTCTTCCATATGCAACTCTGACTTTTATCCTTCTTTTGGGTCTTCCCAAATACAATATTCAGGTGTTGAACCTGCTGATATACCTGCTCACCAGTCAACGGTATCGGCGTAATATCATGCTCTTGACTTCCATTAAAAGCTTTTCTCAGTCGTCTGTAAGGATGATTGGGTGTTAGAAAGCGGCGATGCCTACTATAGACTATTTTTTCTCATGTTTAAGTTGTATGTAACTTGTATTTTCTTCACAGATGGGGCATGCATGATGACCCTTAACACTGTAACCGCTGAGATTCCCATATGCTGGAAAGTCATTAATGGTACCAAAAAGCATTGCATGCATTTCAAAGGTCTCCTTGCGAAACGCATTAAACACTACAACCCCCTCGTCCCATAACTTTCTCAGATCTTCAACCAACGGACTTAGATAAACATCAATGTCATTTCCTGGCTGTCTTGGGCTCGATATCATCATAGACAACATCATGTATTTTCACTTCATGCACAACCAAGGAGGCAAATTGTAAATTACTAGCAGAACTGGCCATGAACTGTGTTGAGTGCTTAAGGTGCCATATGGATTCATTCCATCACTGGCTAGTCCAAGTCTAAGATTTCTTGGCTCATTCCCGAAATCCGGATACAAACCATCAATCTTCTTCCACTGGGAGCAATCAACCGGATGACGGACCATTCCATCATAAATCCTTCCATTTGCATGCCATGTAAGGTCTTTTGCGTCGTCCTGATTAGCAAAAAGACGCTTAAACCTTGGAATGATAGGCAGATACCACAAAACCTATGCTGGCGGGCCCTTCTGTGACTTTTCATCATAATTGCTTTCCTCGTCATCCTTCACTTTGTACCGTGAAGTCCCACACACAGGGCATTTGGACATTTCTTGGAATTCATGCCTATAGAGTATGCAATCATTGGGGCAAGCATGAATCTTCTGATACTCCATACCCATGGGACACAGTATCTTATTTGCCTTATAGTAACTTTTAGGCAGCGTGTTGTCCTCTGGAAGCAGATTGTGCACTACCTTAAGCAGTGAGGTGAAACTTTTGTCACTCCACCCATACCTGGCCTTCACATTAACCAGACTTAACACCGTAGACAATAGGGTTAAGGAATTCTTGCACCCCGTATACAAAGGTTTCTTTGAATCACTCTGCAATCCTTCATACACAAGGGCGTGTGCTTCTTGAAAACACTATTGTCCAAGGTCACGAATCATGTCCTCCAAGCGATCTCCCATTTATACATCAAACGGTTCAGATTGGGACCCACTCTGCATGTCAGTCACTTCACCATGCCATATCCACGTCGTGTAATTCTTCTTCATCCCATCACACAATAGATGGTCCCGTATGTCGTCAAGTAGTTGTCGTCTTCCATTCAAACAGTTGATGCAAGGACAATAATATTTTCCTTCTTCATTCGGTCGACCTCTTTCTAAAGCAAATTGCAAAAACTGCTCGACGCCATCCTCATATTCTGGGCTCATGCGACTTTGATTGATCCAACTTCGATCCATCTAAGCAAATCCATGCATGCAAATCTCACTTTTTTATTTATAGGTGTGGCCCTATCCCATTTAGGAAGACTGTCTTTTATGTTAGCCTCAAACGTCATGGTTAGCATTATTTTGAACAATTCGAGTAAATTTCGGCAGCATTTCGCATTGGTCTCCAAGTACACGACATGACATCGGTGAAACGAATTTCACGATAATCAAGTATGCACTCAGAGAACAACTTGAAATGCATTCAACAAAAATTTCATCAAATTAATCAAAATAATAATAACCTGACCGAATGAGTCTAACATAAAAATACCAGTCTCCCCAAACTGTCCAAACGGACAATTCAAGACTAAATACAATGACTAATGCAAACTATCCGCAAGAATCATTGCATTCAGTCTCAAACAGGAATCTACGATTCACTCAGCATGAACAACAATTATTTATATAGCAAATTACATTCAGCACGTATAACAACATTCAAGACATACAAGAACATTCATGACGTACAAGAACATACAAGGACATCAACAGTTGTGTGTGTGTGTGTGTGTTTGTCCCTTTATGCGTGTGTGTGTGTGTGTCTGTCTATGTGTGTGAGTGTGTTTGTGTATGTGTGTGTCTGTGACTCAGTGTGTGTGTCTTTGTGTGTGTGTCTGTGTGTGTGTCTGTGGGTCAGTGTGTTTGTGTGTTTGTCTGTCTCTTTATGTGTGTGTGACTCTGTGTGTGTGTGTGTGTGTTTGTGTTTGTCTCTTTATCTGTGTGTGTGTGTCTGTTTGTCTCTCTATGTGTGTGTGTGTGTGTCTGTCTATGTGTGTGTGTGTGTATGTGTGTGTGTTTGTGTATGTGTGTGAGTGTGTTTGTGTATGTGTGTGTCTGTGACTCAGTGTGTTTGTCTTATTGTGTGGGTCTCTGTGTGTGTCTATGGCTCAGTGTGTTTGTGTGTTTGTCTGTCTCTTTATGTGTGTGTGTGTGACTCTGTGTGTGTGTGTGTATCTTTATGTGTGTGTGTGTTTGTGTTTGTGTTTGTGTCTGCGTGTGTTTGTCTCTATGTGATCTTGGAATCAAAGATCTTAGGACATTTAACGCAGCCCTGTTGGGAAAATGGCGACGGGATCTTTTTCACAAGCACGAGGAGCCTTGGGAAAAAGTGCTAGATTCCAAGTATGGTGGTTGGACGGCTTTGGAGGAGGGCACAACAGCTAATCAAGATTCCATTTGGTGGAAAGACCTCATTTCAATTCTGCACCAGCAGCAGGATTCTGCAATAAGAAAAGAAACTGGTTGGATAGTGGGGGGCGGAGACAAGTTCAGATTTTGGGAGGACCCGTGGCTAGATACTGCCATGCCTTTAAGGGAGAAATACCCAAGGTTATACAACATATCCTCTAAAAAACAGACAACCATTTCATGCATGGGAACCAACAACAGCACTGGATGGGAATGGAATCTCACTTGGAGAAGGGATCTTTTTGAATCAGAGTTACTGTTGGCAGATACTTTTATTGGGGATTTAGCTCAACAGCAAGTTCAACCTCATAGGGAAGATAAATGGATATGGAAGCATGACCACAGTGGACATTACTCATCAAAAAGCGGGTATGACCTTATATGAAGAGAGCTAAGGGGGTCAATCCAGAATTCTGATTTTATGGACCTATGGAAATTAAAAATCTCAGCCAAATCAGCTATCTTTGCTTGGAGATTGATCAAAGACAGGTTACCAACAAAAATGAATCTTATAAGGCGCAGGTGGTGGTAAATGACAGGTTATGTCCATTCTGTGAACTTAAAGATGAGGAGGCAGAACACTTATTTTTTAACTGCACCTGTACCTTACCCCTGTGGTGGGAGTCTATATCTTGGGCTAATTTAACAACAACACTGCCAATTAATCCAAGAGACCATTTCCTGCAGCACACACTTGGAGCAGCTGGAGTAAGGAACCATACAAGATGGAAATGCTGGTGGGTGGCTTTGACCTGGTCAATTTGGAACCACAGAAATAAAATAGTCTTCCAAAACCACACGTTTAATGGGAGTAGATTAATGGATGATGCAGTTTTTGTACTCTGGTCGTGGTTTAAAACTATTGAGAAGGATTTTGCTGTACATCTCAATCAATGGTCCTCAAACCTAAAGGAAGCTTTTACTAGCTAGGTGGGGAGGGGTGGTTTATAACCATGTAACAGCTATAGGGGTAATAGCTTGGGTCTGTGTATTCACAGGATCCAGCTGAATACTTACTATCAATAGTTGTATCTCTAGTACCTCTGGTACTATTTCACATTAATATATATCTATTTTTGCTGAGCAAAAAAAAAGGCAGAAATTCTGCAGCATCTGCAGTATGTGGGTGAAAGACCAATTCTGCAGCCAATTTGGGATCTTTGGCTTGCCAAAATTTATATAAAAAAGAATATAATCCTCATACAAATACAATCATGCAAGCATATTTGAAAACTTAAAATACAAATAACTCAAGTTAAAACCAATTCATTTTTTACAACTGTGAACAAATTAACTAAGGTACAGTAGGCAAATTTGTTTTCACTAATATTAGTAGGTCATCACCACTGCAGTAGAATTTAAGTTAAACTTAGATAAGTACCTTATGAAGAGGCCAACTACCTTGTCAGAACTAACAAGTCACAACTGAACAAATTTTTGCATGTATAATTGAACAAATTTATTATCAAACTTGTGTGTGTGTGTTTGTATGATGAGTGTGTGTGTGTGCGTGTCATCAGTGTGTGTCTGTGTCTTTCTATCATACGTGTGTGTGTGTGTGTCATTAGGGTTTGTGTGTGTGTGTTTCATGACCAATTTTTCTTACTGGCAATTCAGTGGCAGTGTATTGCTTAGGCTTCCGTCGAAATGAAAGGAAAATCAATGAGTCTGACAGAACAACTTCAGTCTTCACTCTTCACTAGTTGAACACAAATAAAAAAAAAAAATTAAACTACTTCAAGGATAAATAAAAGGTTCAGAAGCAGCAGACCTAGATTGTCTAAGCTATTTTATAATGGGCAGCTATAGTTACAATGATGATGAAATGAACTATTGAAAAAAAAAGTATAAAATACAGAATAAAAAAAGAATTAAGGGCAGAACTCAAAAAAGAGAATTAATAATGTTATTTCATACACTACCTAGATTTTGCTGCAGGGGCCACTTCTATATCAGTTGTGGCTTTGTATCTATTGATATTGCCATCAGAATTAATAATGGTGAAGCAAAAAACAGAAATCATGTTATTTCATACACTACATTGGTTAAAAGCAAATGTTGCATAGTGGTTAAAACTTGCTTCTTTTAGCCTAAACCAGTTTAGCATCTTGTTCTCAAATTACTGGTTTCATAACTATGCTACTGGCTTGTGCAGCAGACCTAGATTGTCTAAGCTATTTTATAATGGGCAGCTATAGTTACAATGATGATGAAATGAACTATTGAAAAAAAAAAGTATAAAATACAGAAGAATAAAAAAAGAATTAAGGGCAGAACTCAAAAAAGAGAATTAATAATGTTATTTCATACACTACCTAGATTTTGCTGCAGGGGCCACTTCTATATCAGTTGTGGCTTTGTATCTATTGATATTGTCATCATAATTAATAATGATCAAGCAAAAAACAGAAAACATGTTATTTCATACACTACATTGGTTAAAAGCAAATGTTGCATAGTAGTTAAAACTTGCTTCTTGTAGCCTAAACCAGTTTAGCATCTTGTTCTCAAATTACTGGTTTCATAACTATTCAAGGTATCTTCATGGATTGTGTGTGGGAGCTGGCTAATAATCACAATCAACCTATTATAAGGAAGTTTGAAGCCAAACTTGCAAAATGGAAGCAAAGAAGCCTATCTATGGGAGGCAGAATCACTCTCATTAATTCAGTTTTATCAGCCTTACCTATCTATTTACTATCTATGGGGGGCAACATGGAAACAAAGAAGCCTATCTATTGTGTGGTTGGGGGATAATTTAACTCTACAACCAAAATATCCTACTTTGTATTTAATAAGCAATCAACAGACCTTTCTATTTCTATTTTTTACACATTTAAAACTCAAACATATAAAATAAAAAATATATAACAAACTAACAAAGATAAAGACAAAAAAAAGGAAATATAAACTCACCTCACTTGCTGCTGCTGTCCATCATTTCACTCTCACAACAAATAGGAATCATGTACCTGCATGGAAGAAATAATCACACAACACACAATGATTAGAATAAGCAAATGCATATAATTAAGCATGATACAATATCAATATTGATGGAAGTAACAATGACTTGTCAAAAACTTGGATGAAATTCAATATGTAAATCAAAGCTTTGCCCCTGAAACCCTCTGTGTAATATCTCGGGGCCTGATTTTTACCAAATTAAGGCACCAGAGAAGAAGATCCAAATCTAAATGACTGATTCCCAAAAACATAATCAAAACCAATGTAAAAACTAAAAAGCAATGTGATAGATACCAACTGGTAAGGGAATAAGGACTGAATTTTATTCAAAAGAAATAGAACAGAAATTACAAATTACACCGGAAACTCAGTAAACCAGTTAATACATAGGTTTCCCCCAAGATGTTTGAGAGCCTGGTCTCTTTCTTCCTGAAAACCCACTAAAAATTGCCTAACCCCCCTGCTGTTACTTCATAATTTATTCTGCAATAATTGCTTAAGGCAGTTACATATGGTCCTAAAAACACACACATAATTTATTCTGCAATAACTGCTTAAGGCAGTTACGTACACACACAGCTAATTTCCCATTCGAGACTGCCCTAGTCTGCCCTTGGGAACCATCTTACTGGTCTCTTTGTATTGGTACCTCTGGTACTCAATTTCATATATAATATTATATTATCTTTGCTGATAAAAAAAAAAGAAGCTAAATCACTACAAATTCAGTTACGATTAACCCTTTGTGCCTAACTAGGGTTTCGAAACATCACAACAGAGACAGACCATTGAACAATGGATTTTCATCATTAACATACAACAGAGACATACCTTCGATGGAAGCGCAGACACGAACTCCACAAATGCGAACTCGACAATGTGGTTGCAGTCATGGAAGCGCAACCCAATTTGTGACAAACACGAACTCAGACAGAAGGAGAAATAACAAGAATGCCCTGGAGTACCCTTTCCGGGACTCTTTCCTTTCCTACTTTTCTTCGACCTGCGAAAGTGAGCAAATGTTAAAACGACCAACGCCTAATGTTAAAACGAAAGGACGTACCTCAATGGATAAGTGGCAAAGACGATCTCCACAAACACGATATCCACAATGTGGTTGCAGTCACGGAAGGGCAGGCCAGTTTGACACAAAGACGATCTCAGGCAGAAGGAGAAAGAAGAAGAACGATAGGGTTCAAGCGCGCGGGTTGTGCAATTTCATAAGTTTAATATATAATGATAACAACATCGGTTTTTTAAAAATAACCGATGTTAACATCAACTACGTAACATCGGTTTTCTTAAAACCAATGTTAACATCAACTCGATAACATCGGTTTTTACAAAACCGATGTTAACAACGGCATACTAACCTCGGTTTTTCCAAAACCGATGTTAACTACTCCATAGTAACATCGGTTATCAAAATAACCGATAAGTCTACTTATTTACAAAAATGCCACCGCGCTTTTGTTAACATCGGTTTTGTGAATAACAGATGTTAAAGGTCCGATGTTATATGTAAAAATTGTAGTAGTGGGTGGTCATACAAAGGGAGAAAATCATAAAGACTACACATGTATTTAGATTTTAGGCACCTAAGAAAAATTTATTTAATGTCATTGTTTTATGGGAAAGAAAACCCCATATATATCTGGCTTATGCTTGCATAGTGAACCACATTTAATGTCATTATTTCATTTTAATAGTGTAGACATTATCTGAGCTGTCTTGTTTCTCTTTTTATTTTCATCTTTCTTATACAATATTTCTCAATTATCATTGTTTTATTTTTCATATACGGCGTCCTTTTGTGATAGTGTATATCTTACCTGACATTTGTATATAAAATTTTCTTGTTTGATATTTTTATGTCATCCTTTAGTAATTTGTTTGTAAATATTTTAGTAATTCCAATATAAATATATATTGTATCACTAAAATTTCTTGGGTCTGGTTATATTTTGAAGGATAAACTATCTTCTTAATCCCTAAAGTACTTAAATTTTTTGTTTTTATTCCTTAAACTTCTCAAGTCTATTATTAGTCCCTTAACTTTATTTCTATCCTTACTTTTAATCCTCTAACTTTTTCCCATCGTTACTTGTAATCCTTTTAAGGGACTAAAAGTCAAGACTAAATAAAAGTTAAAGGACTACAAATTCGATTGAAAAAGTCTAAAAACAAAATTTTTAAAAAGTTGAAGGACTAAAAAGATAATAAACCGTACATTGAATTATAGATTGAGCTTATTCTAAGAACAATTTTTTTTAATAAAAAAGGACAATTTGCATCAATTTTGTGAAAACTGATGTTGAAATATGCTATACAAGATCCGTATGTGCTATATACCATCGGTTTTAACCAAAATCAATGTGGTATAACACATTTCAACATCGTTTTTGGCAAATCCAATGTCGTATAGCACATTCAACATCTGATTTACTAAAATTGATGTTGTATACAATTTTCAACACTAGTTTTGCTAGAACCAATGTAGAAACATAATTTTGACCACAAATTAGTAGGGGTGGTCATGGTTTGGTAATTTAAATAACCATAGCTATAACTAATAAATACTTAGATTATAAGTATTTATAATAACTATAACTAGTTATAATTTGCTATAACTTGTTATTGATTTTAAAAACTGGTCACATAAGTGTTTATAAATATACTCTCTTTGGTATGAAATATAAGAAAAAAACATTTTTCATGGTCTCAAATATAAGAAAATTTCAACTAACTATTATTTAATGATACTATCTTTAAAATATTTTTCATTTAATTGAGGTGTTAGCTTCAATGACTATTCCTTATCATTGATATCAAGTTCCAATGAAAGGTAAATTGGAAAAAAATTAATTTAAATTTGTGCAATTAAATTTGGTTAACTAACTTTCTTATTAGTGTATCATGCTTTTTTTTTCTTATATTTGAGACCAGAGAGGGTAATTAGTTATATGGAATAAAAATAAGTTTTATCTATATCAATTATATAATTGGTTATGGATAAAAATAAGTTATTTGAAATAATCATTTCCATAAAATTAGAGTTTTATAACTACTTTTATATAATTGGTTATTACGTAATAAGTTGTTGTGGAATTATAAGATTGGCTTTGGTGCTAAAAGGAGAAGGAAGGGAGGAAAATGTAGTGGATTCGCTTCTCTTCGTTAACAAAAAATTAACAACTAAAGCACATATCATTGTATTTTAGTATGAGTGCATTAACAAACTACACTATGATGTGTGTGTACAGAAGAGCATTTTATATTATCTTTGATGGGTTATAGTTTTCGGCTTTTTATAATACATAAGTTTGTCTTTAAAAAAAATTAATGTATGTATGTATTATTCACACAATTTTATTCTGTTTAATTATTTACATTTTATGAATTAAAATTAATTAAATCAAAGACTAGACTTAATTTTATTAATAATAATTTTTTTATTGGTTAATTTTAGTTTTAAGGTGTTAGTTTTTTAAATATTATTATTATTATTATTATTATTATAAAAGCAGTAAAAAGTAGATCATATAAGGGCATTTGAGGGGAACAATTAATCCCCCTTATTTGGTATCACTAATTTTATTAACATTGTCTCACTTTTTTTTAAATAGGAAAAGAATTTTATATGAAAACATTCTAATCAGATCACATGATGTGCTACGATTTACAATAGGGAGCAAAATTATAAGATTTACAAATGTCCCACCCCAAAAATAAGATACAAAGCCTTCCCACCTGTGAATACAATTGGCTTGCCAAGTTACATTAATTTATCCTCTAATACTTCTTAATTAATAACTTATATGTCAAGCAAAAGTAGTAATATATATGACAGTAAAAGGTTGTTTTGAGTGACGAGAACCCCACACACATCCACTGCTCTTTAGCCAAGTTTGCACTCCCAACACATTAAGTTTCTAGCATTTGTAGTGTGAGAATCCATCACAACCAAATGAGTGATGACAACTCAACCATGCTGAGTGAAACCGTAAAGTTAACACTTTCAAAAGACCAGAGCGTCACTTCAGTGTTGTCATCACCACCATCACCATCACCACTAATGTGGTAACACGAACTACCTCGAATGACCTTGGACCTCCTCTTCGTCATGGACAGGCCTGTCGCATGCAATATTCCAGATCAAGGCGTTGAGCCTCAATATGGCCTGTTGCATGTTGATGGATGGGCTACTGGACAAGAGGGAGAAGCCCCACTGCCTAGGTCATTGTTGGCACTCGGCTTACATGTATCTAATGTTGAAATAGAAGCCACAACTCTTATAGTTGGATCACTGGGTTCGGAAAAGGAAGTGTAACGAGTAATTTAGTGGGTGACACGTGTGCTGGGAATTCTGTTAGGAATGATGGACACGTGGAAGGCGATCCACAAAGCATGGCCACGAGAAGGAGCACAAGGGCCACTCGTCATCTACGCTCGTCAAAGACATTTATTTGGGATTTCCCCATTTTGATGGCCATACACCTGTTCTGGAATGGATTTTCAAAGCTGAAAAGTTCTTCAATTATCATCATACTCCTGACTCTGATAGAGTGGAGATTGCTGCAATTCATTTTGAGAAGGATGTCATACCGTGGTTTCAAATGCCTCAGTGCATGGAGTCGGTGAATTCTTGGTCCGATCTAACTCTTGCTTTGGAGTCTCAGTTTAGACCATCTCCTTTTGATTGCCCTATGAGTGAATTATTCAAACTTCAACAAACTGGTATAGTTTCTGACTACTATTTGAAATTCATGGCTCTAGCTAATAGATCTGAAGGGTTCTCTAATGAAGTTGTTTTGAATTGTTTTTTGAGTGGGTTGAATGCTGATATTCATAGAGATGTGATTGCTCAGACGCCTATGACATTAATTCAAGTTGTGTCCTTAGCCAAATTATATGAGGAAAAGTATCAACTAGAAACTATAATCGGACCCTCAATTATTCTCATAGATATTCCCCTATTTCTGCTCACACTTTTAATTTCAATTCAGCTCCTTCTAATGCTGTTAAAAATACTACCAAAGCATCTTTGCCCCCATTGTTGCCTACGCCTAATACTCCTCCTCTTAGAAATAATTTTGTTAAGAAAATTTCTCCTGCTGAGATGCAATTAAGGCGTGAAAAAGGGTTGTGCTACTTCTGTGATGATAAGTTCACATTTAATCATAAGTGCCCCAACAGGCAGATGTTAATGTTACAACTTGAGGATGATGAAGGTGAAGCTCAGAAGAGTTTTGATGTTAGGTCTGAAGATAATAATAGTACTGCTGAAACTGTGATTGACAATCCTCAACATCTTTCCTTGAATGCCTTGAAAGGAGGTCTTGGTGTTGGCACTATTAGATTTGTAGCTCATATTAATACCTTACCTACGAGGGTACTTGTTGATGGTGGTAGCTCTGACAATTTTCTCCAGCCAAGAGTTGCCAAATTCTTGAAACTACCTATAGAACCAGCACCCTTGTTTAAAGTTATGGTTGGTAATGGTAACTACATGACTGTTGTAGGCATGATCAGAGAACTTAGCATTCAAGCTCAAGGTAACAGGTTTAAATTACCTATATTTTTGCTGCCAATATCTGGTGCTTACTTGATATTAGGAGCTAACTGGTTGAAAACACTTGGTTCTCACATTGCATATTATGATTCCTTGCTACTTAAGTTCTTACATTATGGGAAATTTATAACCCTATAGGGCGATGATGATGGTACTCCTACTCAAGCTCAATTACATAATATTAGGAGAATGATTTCTACTGATTCTATTGCTGAAGTTTTCAGTATGCAGCTTATTGAACCCTCCAATTTTCAATTTCCTTTATCTGAATTACTTGTTGATTTAGAACCGGAGTTGGCACTTCTTTTGCATACATATGAATTTGTATTTGAGAATCCCACATCCTTACCACCTCCAAGGTCTCATGATCATGCTATACCCTTGTTGGAGGGATCAAAACCAGTTAAAGTCAAGCCTTACCTATATTTACTTAGTCAAAAAGATGAAATTGAGAAATTGGTGCAAGGAATGCTTGAGGAAGGCATCATCCAGCCGAGTATGAGCCCATTTTCTTCTCCAATTATTTTGGTCAAGAAGAAGGATGGTTCTTGGAGAGTGTGCACTGACTATAGAGCATTGAATGCTATTACGGTTAAAGACACATTTCCTATTCCAACAATAGATGAATTGATTGATGAGCTGTTTGGAGCTAAATTTTTCTCCAAGTTGGACTTAAGGTCTGGTTATCACCAGATTTTGTTGAAACATGAGGATAGGTATAAAACAGCTTTCAGGACTCACCATGGACATTATGAATGGCTAGTTATGCCATTTGGGCTCACTAATGCCCCTGCTACATTCCAAAGTCTTATGAATGACATATTTAGGGGAGTCTTGAGGAAGTTTGTATTGGTTTTTTTTATGACATTATGATATATAGTTCTACATGGAATGATCACCTCTCTCATTCGGAATTTGTTGTAGCTCCATTGGAGCTTGCAGGCCTTGGATCTTCTTCATCAATGGAGTCCTTTGAGAAGAAGAAGAGTTAAGAGGAGACGCCACTTCAAGGAGAAGATGAGTCAAGAAGAAACTCACCACCATAGGAAGCCATGGATAAGAGCTTGAAGGTAAGAGAAGATGAATGGAGGGAGAATGAGAGAAGGAGCACAAAATTTTGTGCCTCAAAAGAGGTCTGAACTTTGAAGTGTAATTCTCAAATGATCAAAGTTGAAAAAAATGCACACACATGGCCTCTATTTATAGCCTAAGTGTCACACAAAATTAGAGGGAAATTTGAATTTCTATTCAAATTTCACTTGAATTTGTGGAGCCAAAATTTCACTAATTATGATCAGTGAATTTTAGCTATGGTTCAGCCCACTAATCCAAGATCAAGTCCAAGATTCTCCACTAAGTGTGCTTAGGTGTCATGAGGCATGTAAAGCATGAAGGACATGCACAAAGTGTGACTATATGATATGGCAATGGGGTGTAGCAAGTAAATGCTCACCTCCCCCTCTAAAATTTAATTGGATTCGGCTTCTCCCAATTCAATTAAATTTATTTCCCAACACACACATCAAATATTCACTTAATGCATACAAAATTACAAAACTACCCCTAATACAAAAGCTAGTCTAGGTGTCCTAAAATACAAGGACTGAAAAATCCTACATTTTTAGGGTACCCTACCTACATTATGGGGCCCTAAATAGAAGGCTAAAAAATAATGAAATCCTAATCTAATATGTACAAAGATAAGTGGGCTCATACTTAGCCCATGGGCTCGAAATCTACCCTAAGGCTCATGAGAACCCTAGGGCCTGCTCTTGCGTCTTTGGCCCAATCTTTTTAGAGTCTTCTTTCCAATGCCCTTGGGGGGTAGGATTGATTCATTCCCTCCCCCTTGAAAAGGATTTGACCTCAAATCCAGAGGTTCTTGAAACTCTGGGCTTCTTCCCTCAAAACATATATATTAGTGGTGTTTGGTATGTTGGTGTAAGGTAAGGTCCGAAAACCCATTTCCTGGGTATTTTCCCATGAGAGAACATGGTTCCTCACGAACTCAATGAGTGGTGCTACAAGTATAGAAAAATATGGGACAAACCTTTTGTAAAAGTTTGTTAAGTCATGGAAGCCCCAAATTTTCCTTATACTTGATGGAGTGGGCCACTCAGGAATGACCTTTATTCTCTTAGGGTTTATGGGAACCCCTTGATCACTATTTAAAAAATTAAGGAAAGAAATGCAATGAAACATACCTTTTTCTATATTTTTATGTTGATTATTCCTACCAAAAAGTATGACAAACCTAAGGTATCCCATATGAGCACCTAAGTTTGTATTGAAACTAAAAATAAAAACAAACCTACCTAATGAATCCCTATGTATGTGAGTCATGAAGATGTTGGATGGATGGGTGATTTTACAAAAGAGGGTTGCACCACTCAACACATTCATCATACCACCTATCATAGGGATTCGGTGCCTTATAATACCTATTTTGGGCACCAACAAAGCACAAGGAGTTAAGCTCTTACGAACCAAACCCTCATCGAAAAACTTCTTTACTTGAGGAATAACCTCAAGATCAAGAGGTATGGTAGTGCCAAGGGATGTTTCCCTTGATAGGAGAAGGTAAAAATATTTTTTAAGAAGGAGTGCTCTTTTGATATCACCTTTTGCTGCAAAATGATTTTCCTTCTTAACAATCTTCTTTGAAGACAAGGCCTTACAATCCTTCTTTTTATTTTGTTTTTCTAGTTTTTCTTCCTCATCCCTCTTATCTTTCATAGTTAGTTGATCTTTGGCAACCTGTGAAGGTGTTTGAGGATGCAACACAAATTTAGTGCCAAGATGGGTGAGGGTAATCTCATTAGTTAGGCCATTATAAATGATCTTCCTATCAAATTGCCATGGCCTTCCTAAAAGAATATGCCCTGCCTCCATGGGAACTATATCACAATTAACTTCATCCTTATATGTTCCAATGGAGAAAGGTACCTTCACTTGTTGGTTAACTATCATTTCCCCTTGCTCATTGAGCCAGTGAAGTTTATATGGTTTTGGGTGGGCAATGATAGTGAGGTTCAACTTGGAAACTAATCTTGTGCTACAACAATTGCAACAAGATCCACTATCCACAATAAGAGAACAAGTTTTATCTAAAATTTTGCATATTGTATGAAAGATGTTCTCTATTTGGGATTGAGATAGATCACAAGATTGACCTCCAAGGAGCCTTCTAACCATTAGGAGGTTACCTTCTTGATGGGGGTAGACTTCCTCACTAGACTCTTCACCCCTTACTTCATCTTCACTTCCACTAGAGGAAGGGGAAGAAGTAGTCTCCTCTTGACTACTATAAATGTCTTGACCCCTCATAATCATGGTTTTCTTTGTGGGGCATTGAGAGGCAATGTGACCTCTCCTAAGACATTTGAAGCATTTAATGTTGCTTATCCTTTCTTGGGAACTAGTCTTAGGGGTGGATTTCTCTATGGTCTTACCCTTACCTTCCTTGGGTTTTGAAGGTGCATCCCCCAAAATTTCGTGGGCTTGGTCCTTCCTTGGATAAGAGTGAAAGCCATAAGATTTTGAAGGCTTTCTATTAAGTTGTTGCTCCACTCTTATACAAAATTGGACTAGCTCATCTAGGTCCCTATATGGAAAGAGTTCAACCTTGTCCCTCACTTCTATATTAAGCCCACTAAGGAACCTAGCTATGCTTGTTCTTTCCTCCTCTCTAAGTCTAGCTCTTAAAAGGAGTAGTTCCATTTGTTGTCTATATTCTTCAACACTCATACTCCCTTGTGATGCAATCCTCCCTAGTAATGCGAGGCTAATGTTAACCTCTTGAGGCCTTCTATCCTTTTCTCTTCTATGGGAATGGTGTTTAGTATGTGAACTATGACACCCTCTATAATAGTCGCTAAGTTCATCACTTAAACATAGTATGTGAACTATGGTTAGGAGGCATGTTTTTCTTTTTCCATTTCTTTCATTATTTTTCTTCTTTCTTCCTCTCTTATTTTCTCTCTTTCATCTTGACTTATTTCTTCCACTCTCTTTTTTTCTTTTTCTTTTCTCTCTTGTTTTTATTTTCACAACTTAAGGGATCTCAACTCATCTAATATCTTATACAAGGGGTCCTTAGGAGTAGAACCCTCACCATTAACACTAGATGAAGAATGAAGACTCATGTTGGTTCCTAAGTTGTGATTCTTTCTTGTTGGGGGTTTGAAAACAAAAGGTAAAAGAAACTATTGTTGAAACTAGCCAAAATAAACACTAAAAGAGGTGTGAAAGATAAGGTAAAAACTAATTGGTAAAAGGCAAGCTATCTAGGCGGTTTGACAATGGAAGGTAAATGAAATAAGCTATGAAAGTAAGCAAGAAATTAAAGTGCAAGAAATGTAAACTAGGAGGATCCTAAGAGTGTTTGGATGACCTCATTTAAGATTCCCAACAAAACACTCACTATCCTAAGGAAAAATTGCCTAAAATTATTACACACAAATGGAAGTAGGGTGACCTATTGGAGGCTCCCAACTTACTTCGTATGGAAGACCTTTTTGTTAGAAAATTTGAAAGCAAAGCAAATTGCCAATTTCAAAAACAAAAAAAAAGTCTTCAATTTTGGTGGCTATTCTCCCTGTGGTGTTTCACTCAATTTGGAGAGCTTCTTAGTCCGATTTAAGGTGGTTGGCCCCTTGCTTCTTGACTCAAATTCTTCAAGGGATGACACCAATCCTCCTTTCCATTTCCCTATATGGCAACTCACAAACAAGGAAACAAAGAGACAACCAATAACCAAAGACCAAAAAATGAAATGAAAGCTAAACCAATAGATTTTTAACAAGACAAATTTTCAAGGATTATTCAACAATTAAAGCAATGAAAAGCACATAAAAGCAAGCTAGGACTCAAAGAGAAACCTAGAATGACTCTAGAGTAGAGTAAAAAATAAATTAAGACTCAAGAAATCTCAAGTTTTGGCACTTGTTTTCACAATAATTTTCAATTGAAATTTCAGAACTAAGATTGGTATAAAATAGGCACCAATTATAGAAAAAATTTCGAGCCAAAACAACAAACACACTTCCCTTTCACTTATTTTTTCCTGGGCATTGATTTTTCTTATTTTTTCCTTTTATCCAAATTGCTTGGTTCTTTTTTTTATAATTTTGGGCTAGATGTCTAGAAAATTCAGTAAATATTTCAGCTCAAAATTCGTAGTGACCAATTCCCAGTAATTTATACAAGTTTATATGTTCAAGCTGCCAACACCAACGATTTCAAGCTAGAAATCAAGAGTAGTGTTTATGTTGCTTAAGGCTTGGATAGTTACAATTTGTGTTTGCTTATGCTCAATTATCTTGAATAACACAATTCAAGAGAGCTTAAGACTTACTTTGATTCACAAATCCAGCCACAACTCAACTTCATCATAGGCATCATGTAGGAAACTTAGAAAAAAAATAGTTCAACAACAAGACTACTTCTAGGAATTGATTTAGAACATGTTATGAACTAAATAACATGCATGAATTAAAATAAAAATTCAAAAGATAAGCTAAGAATGACTAGAATACATGAACAAATGTATCTAGAATTCAATCAACAAAATAAAAATTTAACACAAACTTAGAACATAATGTGACAATTATTATGACTAAACATGACTATAAGACAACATTGATTAAGTGATTTACACTTAGATTTTTGTGTTTTTTTTCTAATCAATATTTTGGAAGAAAATTTAGATCTAAAGGTTCAGCACAAGAATATTATGAATGAAAATTGATAGAACCTAAAATCAACACAAAAACAAGATTCAAGAGTAGATCTACAAAATTAGAATCATAGAAATGCAAGAACAAGTGTAGATCTAAGATTTAATCGGTTTATTTTTTTGAATCTACTCTAAAAAGCACCAAAACACAAGACAATGGAGTATATACATGTAGAATAAGATGAATAAAAAGGAATTAAAGTGAATTGACCGAACAAAAAGATAGAGGAAGCAAAAGAACATCACCTAGATGAAGATGCTCTTGATACCACATGATGTAGCTCCATTGGAGCTTGTAGGCCTTGGATCTTCTTCACCAATGGAGTCCTTTGCTTCTTGAATTTTAATGGCAGCGGAATGGAGAAGAAGAAGAGTTGAGAGGAGATGCCACTTCAAGGAGAAGATGAGTCAAGAAGAAGCTCACCACCATAGGAAGCCATGGATAAGAGCTTGAAGGTAAGAGAAGATGAATGGAGGGAGAAGGAAAGAAGGAGCACGAAATTTTGTGCCTCAAAATTTGAAGTGTAATTCTCAAATGATCAAAGTTGAAAAAATGTACCCACATGGCCTCTATTTATAACCTAAGTGTCACACAAAATTGGAGGGAAATTTGAATTTCTATTCAAATTTCACTTGAATTTGTGGAGCCAAATTTTAGAGCCAAAATTTCACTAATTATGATTAGTGAATTTTAGCTATGGTTCAACCCGCTAATCCAAGATCAGGTCCAAGATTCTCCACTAACTGTGCTTAGGTGTCATGAGGCATGTAAAGCATGAAGGACATGCACAAAGTGTGACTATATGATGTGACAATGGGGTGTAGCAAGCAAATGCTCACCCCCCTCTAAAATTTAATTGGATTGGGCTTATCCAAATTCAATTAAATTTATTTCCCAACACACACATCAAATATTCACTTAATGCATGAAAAATTACAAAACTACCCCTAATACAAAAACTAGTCTAGGTGCCCTAAAATACAAGGGCTGAAAAATCCTACATTTTTAGGGTACCCTACCTACATTATGGAGCCCTAAATAGAAGGCCCAAAAACAATGAAATCCTAATCAAATATGTACAAAGATAAGTAGGCTCATACTTAGCCCATGGGCTCGAAATCTACCCTAAGGCTCATAAGAACCCTAGGGCCTGCTCTTGCGTCTCTAGCCCAATCTTCTTAGAGTCTTTTATCCAATTCCCTTGGGGGGTAGGGTTGCATCAAAATTTCTGCTAAAAACCTTACAACAACATAAGCTTTATGCTAGATTTTCTAAGTTTTCTTTTGGGGTTAGACAAATCGATTACTTGGGCCATGTTTTGTCAGGTGCAGGAGTGTCTATGGAAACCACTAAGCTAGAAGCCATTACTAGTTGGTTGTGGCCACAACCAAATATTATAAAACAATTGAGAGGATATATAGGACTCACTGGTTGTTATAGAAGATTTGTCGAAAGTTATGCTTCTATTGCTGGACCACTCATTGAATTATTGAAGAAGAACTCCTTTCAGTGGTCTGATTTTGCTTCTCAAGCATTTGTGCAGCTCAAGAAAGTTATGACTTCATTTCCAGTGTTAGCAATTCCTAATTTTAGAGAACCATTTGTACTTGAGACTGATGCTTCTGGTTCGGGTATTAGAGCAATACTGAGTCAATCTCAACATCCTATTGCTTATTTCTCTAAGAAGTTGTCCCCTAGAATGCAGAAGCAATCTACTTATACTAGGGAATTCTATGCTATGATTGAAGCCATGGCCAAATTCAGGCATTATTTGTTAGGCCATAAGTTCATTATTAGAAACTGATCAGAAAAGCCTTAAAGAATTGTTGGAGCAAACATTGCAGACTCTAGAACAACAACAATGGTTACCAAAATTCCTTGGTTATGATTTTACCATACAGTATAAACCAGGTAGGGAAAATATCTCTGTTGATGCATTGTCTAGAAGCTTGTTCATAGCTTGGTCAAAGCCTACTAATCATTGGTTAGCAAAAGTTGCAGCAGTTACTAAGGAGGATAAGTTACTAAGTGAACTTATCAATCGTTATGCTCATGAGGGAACCATTGATCCTAAGTATGATGTAAAGAATGGATTAATATTTAGAAAAAGGAAATTGATGATTCCTGAAAATTCAGCTTTGAGAAACCAGATTTTACAAAAATTTCATGACACTAAAATAGGGGGCCATGCTAGAAGAACTAAAACCATGGCTAGAATTTGCAGTCAATTTTATTGGCTAGAAGATATTAAGTCTTATATCAGATGTTGCAGTATCTGTCAATAGGCTAAGATGGATCAAGCAGTGCCTATAGGATTGCTGTAGCCATTACCCATTCCACAACAAATCTGGGAGGACATTGCTATGGACTTCATCACTAATTTACCATCTTCTCATGGCTATTCGACTATCATGGTCATAGTTGACAGGCTTTCTAAATTTGGCCATTTTATTGCTTTAAAAGCTGAGTTTAATAGCAAGTTGGTGGCAAATGTATTTATCAATAATGCGGCAAAGATACATGGATTTCCTAAGTCTATTGTGTCTGATCGTGATAGAGTGTTCATTAATTCTTTTTGGCAGCAGTTGTTTAAAGCTCAAGGAACCACTTTAGCTATGAGTTCATCTTACCATCCTCAAAGTGATGGCCAGACGAAGATCCTTAATAAGACTCTTGAAATGTACTTAAGGTGCTTTGTGTTTGATAATCCTAAGTTGTGGTACCCTATGCTAGCTTGGGCACAATATTGGTACAACTCTTCTTATCATCACAGCTTGGGTATGAGTCCATTTAAAGTTGTATTTGGCAGAGAACCACCTAGAATTGTTCCTTATCAAGTCCATCCTAAGGATCTTGTATCTCTACATGAAACCCTTATTAATAGAGACAACCTTTTATAGAAGCTCAAGGGGAACTTGGCTAGAGCACATAATTACATGAAAATGCAAGAGAACAAGAAGAGACATGACTTTCAGTTGGAGGTGGGAGATTTGGTTTTGCTAAAATTACAACCATATAGGCAACACTCTGTTTCTCTTAGAAAGAATCAGAAGCTGGGAATGCATTTTTTTGGACCCTTTGAAGTGGTGGAACGTGTGGGACAAGTTGCTTATAAGTTGGAATTACCTGAGGTTGCACACATATATCCAGTTTTTCACATTTCATTACTTGAGAAGTTTCAAGGAAGTTAGTCATAGCAGTACTTACCAATGCCACTTTCAACAACAGAATTTGGCCCAATCAATCAACCAGAACATGTTTTGGATACAAGAATTATTAAGAGGAATGGTATTGAAATTCAGCAGATCCTAATTCAATGGGAGTCATTTGATGCCAGTGAGGCTTTGTGGGAGTCATTGGATCAAATGGCCTCAGAATAATTAAGAGGGGGGGGGGGTTGAATTAATTATTAATGAACCTTTACTAATTAAAAAACTATCCTTAATGTTACTAGATTCAATTAGGCTTTTACTATAATGTTAAGAAAGTAAAGAACAGAAATAAAAATTTAACCAAAAGTAAAAGCGATAATTAAAGTGCACAGTGGAAATTAAAGAGTGTAGGGAAGAAGAAGACAAACACAAGAATTTTATACTGGTTCGGTGTTAGCTCTTTGGAAAGTGTACCAAATCGCTCGTAGTAATAATTTCTCGGTAAGCCGAGTGTCGTACCACAGGGATTTTGTTGCACTTATATGAAGTACTTTTCAGTTTGCAAATTGTAAATTTAGTGTATAAAATTAAATCTAATTTAAATCTAACAAAGGATAAGAAATTCAAAAATAAAAGATAAAGATAATAGATAAGATAAGATAAAAGATTTAGAGATAAGATTAAAAGATAAAATTAGAAGATAAAATATTTAAATTGCGATATGATAAAGATAACTACTTCTACGAAATTCAAATAAAGGAAGACTAAAGTCTAAACCTACTAAGCCTAAATACTTACTCCTAAATAGAGGATAGCTACTCCTAAGAAAAGCCAACAGTAAAATAAGGAATAACTACTTCTAAGGAAACAAATAGGAAAAATAAGGAATAACTACTTCTAAGAAAAGCCAACAATAAAATAGGGAATAAAATCTATATATTAAAATCGCTAAAACCTAACAAGTCTAATCAGCCTAGATATATGGATTCAGGATTTGTTTGTTATCAATACAAGTGAACTAATTATGCCCCACATCTATCCATCTACTTGCCCCTGATGCCTCATGATGACAAGCCTACCTTAATTACCTATCTTCCAAATGCCCTTTGCGAAGACTCAATAACTAAGATGCATTAAGTTTACATTCTAGATGTTTGCTAAAGCATGGGCATTGGGGCATTAGGTCATGCGAACCCTATGATTTCTTTCTTTTATTGTTCTATTAAGCGTTACCCTCTCTCGAGTGGCCTAACCCTTAAAATCGATTCACGCATTCATTCCTTATCCCTAATTAGGCTTTACCCTTTCCCGAGTGGCCTAAAGGCTAACAGAAAATAAAGTCTGAGATGCAGAATAAATAAGAAAGAAAAGCAGATAAAAGAACCTGGAAGGAAAACCCTCTAAAAGATAACCCGATAATTTCTTCCATTTAGTGTTCCATTAAGCGTTACCCTCTCCTGAGTGGCCTAACCCTTAAAACAGATTAAAGTATTCATTCCTTACCCCTAATTAGGCTTTACCCTCTCCCGAGTGGACTAAACCCTAACAGAAAATAAGGTCTGAGATACAGGATGAAAAAGAAAGAACGGTAAAATAAAAGAACCTGGAAGGAATTCCTCTTTTTATTGATAACTCTTGAAATGCTTCATACATCATTGGCTTTTTAGGCCTGCCAGGCCCTAGCTAGGGGGTTTAGCCTCTCATAGTCATGAGGGCTTTACAATGAGAAGGGGGGGGGGGGGGCTGAAAGAAAGGTAACAAGAATATAAGAAAAGGGAAGGAAAAGGAGAGAACTGAGTGCCAGAAGTCTGAAAACTGAGCTCTCTAGAAGTGTGTTCGTTTTCCTAGGCTGACCTTCTTATTTATAGGTGCAAACTTGGGCTTGGGCTTTTCGTAGTCTCGCTAAGTGCAAAGCCTCGCGCTCAGCGCAACGTCGCGCTCAGCGCGTTTTGTGCGCTTAGCGCCTTGACTTCTTGCGCGCTGGGCGCGTCCTGCGCTGAGCGCCTTGCTGGACTTGGGCTTCCTCTGATTTCCTTCTTTTTTTCTTTATTTCTTCTCCTTTTTGCTTGTTGTACCTCCCTTTTTCACATCTGCAATCAAAATTCAAAATTAATTAAATCTTTCCAAATTAAAGCATAAATAACTGCTAAATAATTAATTCTAAGTTAATTTTAGACCAATTTTCCACTATTAATTAGCAGTTATCATTCGGCAACAACCCGTGCCTACATCCAGTCCCCAAGCAACCTACGATCCTTGAGATTTCTTTTCAACCTTGTAAAAACCTTTACAAGCAAAGATCCACAAGGGATGTGCCCTCCCTTGTTCTCTTTGAACAACCAAGTGGATGTACCCTCCACTTGAACTGATCCACAAGAAATGTACCCTCTCTTGTTCTCAGTTACAACAACCCAAGTAGATGTACCCTCTACTTGTACCACAAAGGATGTACCCTCCAATGTGTTAAGACAAAGTTCTCAGGCGGTTAGTCCTTTGAATCTTTGTGAAGGGGAAACAAAAGATATCTCAGGCGGTTAGTCCTTTGAAATCTTTTGTTTAAGGGAAAGGGAAGAATCAAAAGAATTCTCAGACTGTGTCTTTTTGAATTCTTTGAAAAGGGAGAAGAGAGACACAAAAGAATTCAGGCAGTTAGTCCTTCGTTCTTTTGGAAAAGGGAGAAGAGAGACAAAAAGAATTCAGGCGATTAGTCCTTGTTGAATTCATTTTGGCAAAGGGAGAAGTGAATGAAAAAGATGAATAGCACAAGTTTTTTTATCAAAGAACTTTTCTTTAAAGAAAAACTTTTGAACAAAAACTTTTAGAAAGATGAAGAGAAGATGAATCAGAAAAAATCTGTTGAAAGAGTTGAATGATGTTGAGAGAGAAGATTGAAAGATAGATTTCTTGATTGTTATCAAAATTCATGCCATGGTCACGTATTTGTAATTTCTTGATGACTCAAGTCAAAGTTTGTGACTCTTGGCAATTTCTTTTAAAACTAGTCACTTAGAAAAGTTGTGACTTTTGAAAGAATCTTCAGAAACAAGTCACTTAAAGAATTGTGACTTTTGGAAATGTATTTTTCGAAAACAGTAACAGATGTGACTCTTCATTTTGAATTTTGAAAATCTTAACGTTTTAAAACACTGGTTACTGGTAATCAATTACAGCTTTGTAAATCAGTTTGAAAAACAATGCTGGTTACTGGTAATCGATTACTACCTTCTGGTAATCGATTACCAGAGAGTAAAACTCTTTGGTAAAAGATTTTGTGAAAACTTCTTGTGCTACTCAATGTTTTGAAAAACTTTTTAATACTTATCTTGACTAAGTCTTCTTCTTGATTCTTGAATCTTAAGTCTTGAATCTGGATCTTGATTATTCTTGAATCTTGATTCTTGAAACTTGATTCTTGAGTCTTGAATCTTGAAACTTGATTCTTGAATCTTTGCTTGAAACTTTGCTTAACTCTTGATTCTTTGGCATCATCAAAATAACCTTGGAAGACATTGCTTCCACATTAAACAATCTTATCCTCGATTCAACCTTGAGGACAAGGTTGATTTCAAAGGGAAGGGTATTGTAATGAGTAATTTAGTGGGTGACATGTGTGCTGGGAATTCTGTTAGGAATGATGGACACGTGGAAGGCGATCCACAAAACATGGCCACGAGAAGGACCACAAGGGCCCGCAAGGAGAATGTGCATTAAAAGGGTTATGATCATTAAGGAAAAGCATGTTGTTGGTATGATTCTCTCTCTTCTGCACCCATCTTCTTCTTGAGCTCATCTCTTTCTCCGACCCCCTCTACTAATTCTGATTATTCATTGTCTCCTTGAACCATGTGACTCGAGTAGCTATCAATGACGTTGCTACAAAATTATAGCTTCCATTTTCTTTCTATTTTTGTCTCAATATCATAAAACAATCCCAACACACAAATGCTACATTGTTCTGTTCCTTAGTTCATATAATACATATTATATCGTATTGCTTGTTACAGGAAGCAATTTAGAAGGCAAAGCTGGATTTGCATTTGGAGATCTAGAGCATCTTCTTGTGGCTGGTCTGGTCTGGTCAAGTTGTGATGTGTTTTACAATGAAATTTAATCAGTTAGTCGATCTAGCTTCTAGTTTCTTGTTGGTAAATTGAAAGAAAGGTGATATCAAATTCCATTTCTCAAAAGGATATGTTTAATTGCAAATGGTACATATCCTAGTTGAAATTAAAGTGACATGTGAATTATATGACCATGGTTTGGATTGAACTGCACCCATATATGAAAAGGTGGGTGCTGATGGACATATAAGAATATTTCATTTCGTACTACATGAAATCACACTCTCCAACATTTTCCTTTTTCATTATACTTCAGGCCTAGAGAGAGAGAGAAACAAACATATATTCATTTTTCATTCCATGAACATGAATTATGTAGACTAAGATTTGCGCAAAGCTGCAAATATATGAAAAAAGGTCTAAATTGTTTTTCTTTAACAATAGAAAAATGTTAGCTTTATGTTATGATTCCCATGAATAGTAATGTTGCTCACTGAATCTTTACACAAACAGAAAATCCCTTGTATCAATTCAAATGGTTGACTGATAAAATATTCCGAAAACTACGAAAAAAAAGAGAGTAATATTGGCACAGTTTTATACTATTGTAACTGCCATCAATATTTAATGAAATACAATAAATTATATCAAAGACTTAACCATATAATATTAATTTGAAAGAAATTAATTAATGACGTTTAAATAGGGGCATTTGAGGGAAGCAATTAATCCCATTATTTGAAATCATTTTTCTTTTATTGCAATTTGTTTGAAAAAAAAACTTCCCTTCCCTTTATTACAATTCTAACACATGTTTTGAAACTCTCATTGATTAGTACAAGCTAGGTTGCAATGTCACCATGTCATCATGATCAACCTCACTTGTTTGGTAACCCTTGTTTAGTAACACTGGTTAGTTCAAGGAGGTATTGCCATGATCAATCTCACAACCATCTTTCACGATCACTACCACTGAGAATATTTCCATCACCCCCATATTGAATGAAGCAATAATGTAAGTGGAGAGTCTTAATGCCACCAATTAACTTCCTTTTGGAATATAGCTCCAATATAACATTTATTACTTTTTCACACATTACAGAGGAGGATGCCAAAACATCTTTTATTATTTTTTTTATCAACGATGCCAAAGGAGTGACGTAACCCTCTGAAGCTTGGTGCCAATATGTTGAAATGAAGTCACTCGTGAAGTAGGTTTCATAAGAGATTGTGTTGGCAGTACCTTAAACCTGATTGTTAATTTTACATTGAAGAATATGTGGGGATTTAAAAATAATAACACTTGTTTAAAGCTTATTGAGAACGTGAATTCAATATCAAAATATTAGCACATTTAATCTTGCTAAAACACCTATAGACTAGAGATTAGAGATTAATTCTCATTTCACAATCATTGTTGCCAACTCTTGGACTGCTTGCGGATTGACAGAACCAATGTAATGTAAAGGCAGAAAGAACTTGCACTACTAAAAAATTACTTTTTTACAACGCGTATTTTAAGATGGTTATACATAACCATCTTAGAATGTCATGCGGTGACAGTTTTGTAGTTAAGAATAATAATTTTTTTATGACACACATTCTAAGACGGTTTTATGTAACCGCCTTAGAATGTACTAGGCGGAACGATAACAATGACGGGTTTATATGTAAAAACGTCGTTGTTTTAGAATAAAGGGACCTGGCTTATAATAAAATGGCAGGTGTTGTTGGCGTTTTAAAATACAGAAACCCTAGCCTAGTTCTTATCACCATCGCTAGGGGAGAAAGGGAGAGGCGTGAAAATGAGCGGAGTGAAGGGGAAGAAGAAGGGAGCGAGCTTCGTGATCGATTGCGCGAAGCCGGTGGAGGATAAGATTATGGACATTGCTTCTCTGGAGAAGTTCCTTCGGGATAGGATTAAGGTCGGTGACAAGGCCAGTGCACTTGGCGATTCCATTACCATCACCAGGGACAAGAGCAAGATCACCGTCACCTCTGACAACAACTTCTCTAAACGGTGCTCTCTTCGCCATGCTCCTCTTGTATGCTGCCATTTTTTTTCTCACAGGAGGGGATTTATTATTATTATTATTATTATTATTATTATCGATTATAACATTTCTCAAAATCAGGGTGATTTACTTTTTCCGTCAGAGAATAGATCTAGGACTCTGTTACTAACATTGAGATCGACATGATAGAAAGATGTTTGAAAACTTAAGCTAAAGCTCTTTTAGTCTTTTAGGGTTTTCTACAAAGTTATCTAACATATTCGTGAATATACTTATGGGCTAGCTGCGCTTGGATGTCAGCTACAAGCTTTAGGATTTATTGAAACCCCGTATATCGATCTTGATAATCCTTTGGCCAAGGAATTAATGGAAGTCTATGAGTCCATGGGCGACACATTAGCCTTTCAATATGGGGGTTCTGCAGGACACCATAAGGTAATCTCTCTACCTTCTGGAGTTTGGACTTTATGGATTATGAAATGTAATTTGGGATCAGAATTTCTACACATAATTATTTTATTTAGGATTTGCATGAGTTTATCTTAAGCTTAACATTGAATACAGAATGACATAAGTTAATCTAATTCTGAAAGCTTATTGCTTTTATTAGGATGTCTCGAAATCCAATAAAAATATGCCTTTTTATTTTATTCCCAATCTTCTGCAGTAGGGTTTAATTTGTTGTAGGTTTGGTTAATTATATGGATGCAGTTATTACATCACATGATTCTTGTTTAACTAGGTCCTATACTTTTAAAATTCATAACTGAGATTAGGATATGCCTTTCAAGTTTAGCATGTGTAATTTCTTTTCTTCTTAGTGAATTTTTTGCTTTTTCTGGGACTAAGATTCGAATACACGAGATACCTGTTCTTGATAAGTTACAGTATCTCCACGTGCTGCTGTCCCCAGTGCTTCCGGTGGTAAAGTAGATCCACCGTGAACAATGTTTTGAAGTTGAACTTGAAAAGAAGTTGCGTGATAAGGTTTATTTGGGTTTGCTGGTAGTTTTGTGGTTGGGTATGTTGGTTTTCTTTTTGTGTGGTGAATAAGTAGTTGATGTTGTAAAAATGGTTTCTCTCTCAGGTGTTGAAATAGATCTTCCGAGGATAAAATTGAACACAGATGAGTAGGTGTGCTGGTACATTTGTAACAAATTTTGTTGAATGGTTGGTTTTAGTGGGTGCTGAAGTATCATGCACCTGTTCCTTATTCTTAGACAATATAAGGTTCATTATTTATTTTTATTTGTTTCTTGCAGTAATTTCTGTAGGATACCTATTACTGATTATCATCGATGCTGTCCAAGTTGCTCATATGATTTGTGCCTTAATTGCTGTCGAGATCTTCGAGAAGCCACTGCAGATCACAATAAAGAACCTCAAACAGAACAAGCAAAAATTTCTGATCGAAATATATTAAGTAAATTTCTGCATTGGAGATCCAATGACAATGGAAGTATTCCATGTCCCCCTAAGGAGTATGGTGGCTGTGGTTATTCTTCATTAAATTTAAGCCCAATTTTCAAGATGAACTGGGTTGCAAAGTTGGTAAAAAATGTAGAGGAAATGGTTAGTGGCTGCAGAATTAGTAATGTTGATGGTCCACTGGAAACTGGGCTGAATGATCTCAGACTTTGCCAATACTCTCATAGAGAAGCCAGTAATGATAATTATCTTTATTGTCCAGCATTTGACGATATCAAAACTGATGGGATTGGCAGTTTTAGAAAGCATTGGAAAACTAGTGAGCCCATTATTGTTAAGCAAGTATTTGATGGGTCATCCATTTTAAGCTGGGATCCAATGGTCATATGGAGAGACATTCTAGAGACAACATATGGGAAAGCAAAAGATGAAAACGGGATGGTTAAGGCCATAGATTGCTTAGATGGGTCTGAGGTACAAATATATATTTACCTCTTCTCTTTTTGGTGATTGAATTTGTATTGGTTTTATCTATTGCACTATTTTTGGTTCATCATTTATGCTAAATTACTCTGCATTATGGCTGCATTTTGTTATTTTAATATTGACAGGTTGATATTGAGCTTGCTCAGTTCATGAAAGGATACTTCAAAGGGCATATTCTTGAAAATGGTTGGCCACAGTTATTGAAATTGAAAGATTGGCCTTCACCTAGCGCTTCTGAAGAATTTCTACTGTACCAAAGACCCGAGTTTATCAGCAAACTACCTTTACTTCAGTATATTCACTCCAAGTGGGGCCTTTTCAATGTTGTAGCTAAATTTCCTCATTACTCCTTGCAGAATGACGTAGGACCCAAGATATATATATCTTATGGGATTAGTGATGAACTTGGTAGAGGTGATTCAGTGACAAATCTCCACTTCAATATGCGTGACATGGTATATTACATTAGCCTTATTAACCTGTGAGATGATAAATGGTCATGTTTTTGTCTTTTATAGTATGAACAGATACAAGTTATTATTTACAACCACTTTATGGTTATCTGGGTTCCTAGATAGACTGCAACTTCTTTATAATCTTTGTTCAAATTTCAAGTGTCTTAACTATATCAATTTGATGCTTCATTGTTAATTTATGTTTGGTTATGTATTTATCATGATCTTCCCATATTAATATATGCAGGTTGATATTTGTACCTAATTAATTGTCCATACTAAGTGCTTAATGACAATTTATTAAGTGTTATGCATATTCAAATGTCGGATGTTTACCTAAACTCTGCTACATACTGTGCATTTGTGTTTAATATTTTAAAGTTCTCTCTCTTTCTTCTCCCTGTTATCTTGTCTAGAGTGAAATAATGGAATTTTGATTTTATTTGAAGAAAATGAAAGAAGGGGGCTATGAGTAAAGTGACATATGATTAATTTATTGAGTTTCATCAGGTGTACCTTTTGGTTCATACAAATGAAGTAAAGCTGAAGAACTGGCAGATAACTAAAATTGAAATGATGCAAAAAGATAAAGCTAATAAGGAATCAGAGGCAAAAGAATCAGGGATCCTCAAATATCTTCAAGGGGGAGTTCACCTTATTCCTTACTTGGTACAAAAAAAATTAGAATGGAGATATTTTTCTAACACAACACAAATGCTTCTTGTTTAATTATATGGATGCAGTTATAACATCACATGATTCTTGTTTAACTAGGTCCCTATACTTTTAAAATTCATAACTGAGATCAGGAATATTTTCTATAAATTGACGGAACTGTATTCGAGATACTGAATTACAAATGATTTATTTGTTAAGGACCTAACTATAAATTTTAATAGTATAGGGATGCATTTAAAAATTCCGAAATAGGTCAACCATCTATGGATTAATTGGTTATAAACAGGCCATCAGAATTTCCCCAAAGCTTTAAAGGAAATCTAAATTTGCCTCTTGTCGGATTGCTGCTCACTCTTTTGAGTATTTTGCAATTGGTATCACTATTTAGATATTTTCTGAGAGAAGAGGTCAATGGAAGGCAGCAGCCCAATCCCAAGAATTTATTCGAACACTACAGTGTTATTATAACAACACATATTTAGATGGTGATAAGCAAAAAGCAATTAACTTGTAAGTCAATAAGCCAATTTTTTAGTTGTATTTACAACTGTTTTCATATGTAATATGGTTTAAAGCAAACACAAGTTATGTATATATGTGATTGTATTATAATGATTTAGTAATTGTTGTGTTTGATTTTGTTTGGATCAGACTCTTGGGGCATTTTCAACCCCAACAAGGAAATCCAGCACTATGGGAGGTAGATTCGGATCAGCATTACACTGTCAAGAAACATGGTCTGTATGTAGTAGATGACAGCGTTAGGTAAAGAGTGGATTATTGAGTTGCACCAGTTTTAGTCATTTTCATTAAATATTTAATTTTCAAGAATTTAATTGGTGTATATGAACTTTTGATATTTTGTCAAAAAAATATGAAGATATTGTTCATCAAACAGAATTTAGATGGTCAAAATTAAGAGGGATAAACGGTGCAGATACTGTTCATCGAACAGAATTTAGATGGTGAAAATTTTTAAAACAATATCTATACATAACTAGATTCTATACACCGATCAGTGAGATACTCTACACATGTGTAAAATCTTAAAACAACAATTATTTTTAATCGATGAATGATTTCGTGATCTGATATCATGTTTCTAGCAAGTAATAAGTAATTCATTTAATCTCATGAATTCATTATTCAAAGTTATCAATTTAGGTATGGAACTCTGATCATGGAATTCCAGTTGCTATATCTCCCTTTTGTTTTTTAAATTAATTTTATTGCTTGCATAAATTGATTATAGGTTTTAAGCATGAGCAGATTGGGCGGTGCAGCGGCGGTGGCACCCCTTGTTGCCGAGGTAAATTACACTATTTTTCCACTTCAATACCATGATCATTTCCACAGCTAGCTATAGCAAAAGAGAAAATGATAACGATGCTTAAATTGTGTGTTTTTTAAAATTTATGTTACTTGAAATTTTAATCAATTGAACTAATGAATACTCTAAATTTTACATGTAATCACTTATATTGTCTTTCAATTTAAAGTTAAATAGAGAGAAAATAAATAAATAAAAAAAGTAAGAATGAGAGAAAGAAAACAAAAATAGTAGAAAAATATGTTTCTATGAATAAATCTCAGGAAAACAAGTTGGGGAAATCTTCTCTTATCTATTAAAATTAAATTAAACTCAATTCAACGAAATTTATTTTTTATAATATTTTTTAAAAGTGGAACTTAAAAATTGTTTAATTTTAAGAAAAAAAATAATAGTAATGAAAGTCCAAAAAAATCATCTCTTCTATTTTCTCTCTTATTTTTTACTTATTTAAGTTTTTTAATTTTTTTTACCTATTCTATTCTATTAGGACATTTGGTTGTAGGTGAAATTTTGAAATATTCTCACAAATTTTAGTCTATTGGATTTGCATGAAATTAATTTTGGATCCAAAACTTAATCATAACTTTTCATTCTTTTCTAGAGTATATTTTACAAGAATGGAACCTTTATTCCCCACAAATTCAATGTGCTTGCCATTGAACTACACTCACTGGGTAGTTAGTATATTTTTTCATCCCACACAACTAAACAATCTTAAATATCGTTGCCTTTGTCCCATAAATAAATGTTGGCACAAGTAAGGCCCACGACAACTCAACAAGTGTGAAGGAAGTGTGTGGGGAGCTGACACTACCACATTTGTTGTTTTTACTACCAGCCTGGGAGAAAATACCTTATCTGAAAATATTATGATTTATCAAATTTTTAAAAAAAGTTATAATGAATTTGGATTTTAACATATTATATGGTAAGAGGATTTTATGAATTTATTAGATTTAAAGGATTTTAATATTTATAGAAAATGTAATAAAGACCTTGGGAATGTATACAAGGTATGGTGTTTAGCATGATTGGTTGGATAGGATTAGTACTTTAATTGTTTTTGTTGGAAACCTGAAAGTTTTCTTTATTCTCCCTATACCAGGCTTTAGGGATGCCTCAAGAAGCTATTGCATGTTATCAGCGTGCTTTTTAGACGCGGCCAATTGCAAAGACTTTGAATATTAATGAAGATCTAAAACTCTTTTTATAATCAGTAGTTGTGTAACTATTGCACAATTGATATTTGCGTAATTGGTGGACTATCTATCTAGTTCTAAAATCACTATCAATGACATGTCATGAATGGCCATTGATATATTGTAGCATAATTGGTTTATATATCTTGTTTTTGGTATGCACAACAGGAAGAATGTTGAGGTATTTAATGTGGTTTCATTAAACCTATTTGTCTTTCAAATTTTATTTCTTATGTTCTCATTGTATTATTATCAATCTATTTATGTAGGTGTTCTGCTATGCCTTGAGTGTTAATGATGGTACTGAATGGAGGCAACGTATTCAGTCTGAAGCAGAGCACTTTGTGGATGTATCTGCCATGTCATTGGATGCAATAGCAAAAATGATTAATGAGGATAAGATACATATCCTTGTCAACCTAAATGGTTATACAAAGGTAGGGGGTAATTCTTTTATGTTCTTTCTAGTATTTAAGCTTCACAATTAATTCAATTTTGTTATATCAAAGTTGGTTTTATACTTCTATTTTACTTGTTTACTATAGTCTTGCGAGTAACTTTTCCCCCCCTATTGTTTGAAACCGTAATTGTATCATGGCTTGGTAAATTTTATGCTTGGATTTCACCTCATTATTTTTCAGGGTGATTAATGGCATGACCCTTGTTAGTTCCTTTTTTCTTTTTGAATAATGAAACCTTATCATCTTTTGATTAATGGTTTTTGATATTTATGCTTAGGTTTTGAGACAACTTGCACCCAACTTGTCAAAATATCTGGGGAAAAAAAATTTAAGACGAAAAAAAAAGAAAATCTAAGACGGATATTGGCATAACCGTCTTAGAATCCTATACATACTAAGACGGTTGTACCAGAAAACCGTCTTAGTTTGTATGATATACTAAGACGGTTATTGAAGTAACGATTATTGAAGTAACCATCTTAGAATGTCACACATACTAAGACTGTTTTTTGGTACAATCATCTTAGTTTCTATAACCGTCTTAGTATGTCATACAAACTAAGACAGTTTTTAATCAAAAATCGTCTTAGTTGGAATGACATTCTAAGACGGTTGCATATCATTATCGTCTTAGATTGGTTGATATACTAAGACGGTTAGGGAACCGTCGTTGTAAAATAATAACTCATTTACGATGCTTGTTTCAATGACGGTTTAAAACCGTCGTAAAAAGTTCTAATAAACCAACTTAGAAGAGTGTTTTTCTAGTAGTGTTGACTAGAAACATATGTGATGAACTCTATGTTCATATTTGCAAAAATGTTACTGTTGTTTTTTTAAAATAATGTTTTTATAACAATTCTAAAAAGCTGTTCGAGATAATGTATTTTTGTACTACTAATAAAAATTTACTATCTTTTTGCCAATTTTTATTTTTTTTGTAAAACTTCGTTGCAAAAATTTCAGGGATAGAGATTGCATGGATTAGTACAATCCTATTACCAATATAAAGTGTCATCACTTAGAGGATTGAACAATAAAGGAAAGAACAAATTAATTACATTAACACCTTAGATTTTTTTAATTACAAATAATACCCCCTTAGATTTTTTAATTACAAATAATACTCCCTTATTCGGAATGTTAGTATAATGTTTCTTAAATAATTATGAGAAGTTAGTGTAATATAAAAGTGAGTGTCAATTTAATATTTCAAATAGTAATGGAAGTTAGTGTAGATATAAAAACAATGATATTGTCAGTATTTCAAAAGAAAACTCAAGACATGCTGTTTAATTTAATAACATGTATTTACATAGCATTTAGTTTAATAAAGAAAAATTATGAAGATGAATTATGTGACTTAAAAGAATCATTTTTTTTAAGAAATAAATCTCATGGCGAACGGTAACTTTTTAAGCATTCATATAGAGCTAGGCAAACGGGCTTGGGCCTGTGGGCCACTCGTGAAACATGTAACCTGCACGGTATACATGTCTTAATATTTTGAGCCCATTTAAATTATTGGCTTTTTAGCTCATCCCGCTTAACCCACGAGTTAAACAAGTTTTACCAGTGAACTTCGCGTGCCATTGCAGACTTTTTATATTTTAATATAAAATTAAAATACTAATAAATAAGGGGTGTAAACAAAGTATAAAATTGAAGTATTTTCTATATGGTTTAATGATTGGTGAATGATGATATAATATTTTGATTTGGTATAGAATTATACATTTAGTAAGCATGATGTAAAAAAAAAGGTTTTTATGTAGCTTAAGATGCAAATTATATGCTATCATTCGGGGCAAATAAATTTTTTTTATTAGACGATTTATAGTTAATTTTAAAAATTATTTAAAATGGTCAAATTTTACATTTTAACATTTAATTTTCAATTTCTTTTTAATTTTTTGTCAAACGCGGGCTGACTCACAAAGCCTCTGGACTTTGCTAGGGGTATGGGCTCGAAAAAATGTACCCATTTAGAACGCGGGCTTCATGTGTTACGGATTTTGTGGCATGGGTTCACGAGACAGACTTACCCGCATGCAGCTTTATATACATGCATAGCAATTTATGAGTGGATCTTCTACTGTGAAAAAAAAAAAACATAGTGTTACAATGTCACCATAAATTTCTTAGAACTTCTGTTATAATAAAAAATTAAAGTTAATTACATGACCCCCATTGAGGTTTCAAAATCACACTTGATACCCCTATCCTTTTTACTCCTACAATAAATCCCCTAATTTTATACATTGCATTACACTTGGGCCCCCCAAACAATTCAAACGTTGATAGGTCATTTGATCTACATGCGCTCTTTAATGAATTTTTATTGGGCAAAAATACCCTCATATATATTCTTCCTTTAAACTTTGCAACTAGTAACGTGAGAAAAAAACAGATGCACGATTGGACGTAGCAAGGGAATGCACAGGATCTTAAAGAGGACTTCATTTGTGAAAAAAGTAGTTGTGTTTCAGTTTTTAATTCAAATTAATTTACATATTGAAATGTTATAAGCATGTTTGTGTTCATATAATTGTGTTCTCTATCTCCCCATTCTTTGTTTTTTGCATTTTGGAATTATTGGTGTAGGTGGATGTTGGGTTTGGTGTTAGAATGCAGTCTTGTGTTTATGTAGCCTTATGTTATACATAAGCAGCAAAAAAATACAGAGATTTTATACTGGTTTGTCCCAAATCTTGGACTACGTCTAGTTTTCCTTAGAAACTTGAAAGGTTTTGCTAATCAATTCTTTCATTACAACCAAGTATTCTCTATGTCACTTGTGGATACAATGAGTACTCTTTAGGTCACTCCTTACATTACTTTTAATCTCTCCCTGAGATTAAGACCCATGTACTTTTTGTCACTAAGTCACCCCTGGCTTTCACAAACAATAAATGTTTGATAGAAAGTGTATTCTAATCACTCAAAGAGTGTTTACACAATAAGCTTGAATACAATGAAACTTTCTAACTTAACAAAGCTAAGATTTACTCATTTCTTGCAAGTTTCCTTTATCTATTAAAGCTGATAGTGTTACACTCTGCCGTTAATGTGAAAAGCGAGATAGTGGGAACTCTAAACACTTTTTGCAGCATATCTTCATAGAACTACAACTTGCCAGTGTCACCTTGTGTACAAAGCTGACATTTAGTGTACAAATCAAATATAGCGTTAACAACATAAGACAAGAGGAATTAAGAATATCAAGTCAAGACAATTTAAATCTTCCCTTTTGTTTATTATGGCACAAGTTTCTTACTGAACCTATGGACACTACTTTCTGATGATTTCTTTTTGTACTTAAGGAAAGAGTAATTGTTTCATTTCCTTTGTACTATGAGCGAAGTGTCAAAGCACTTTTCTTTTGAGGATTGGATGTTGAGATAGTATCCCCGAATGACTGATACATTGACTATCATCCAAAACCTTTATTTTCATGCTTTTTGCTTGTATCTCATAGAGATAGATGAACCTGTAACTTAAAAATGAAAAGTTAATATATAAAATTTATACTTTTTTAACATCAAAACCTTAGGAATTTAATTATTTGATACAGTCCAATGTGACTTGGACACAACCAGACTAAACAAATTCCATAGAAATTAATTAACCATACTTTTGTGGATATAAAGGCAAGTACAAATACTTTACTACACAGCTCATTTAAACTGACGTCTATTATACATATAATTACACATATGAAAATAAATTCTAAAAATGGTTAACTGTGACATCCTTAATCTCAAGAACTTCCTCCAGCTACCAATCCCCCTCCTTCAATGCAATCAATCAATTCTTCCGCTAATGTTATTTCAAAGAAGAATGAAAGAACCTAGAGTTTTCATCACCCTCATAAATCCATCCCACCCTATATTTTTAGGCCATTTCTTCAAAGTTCTCCATAATTCTTTAGAAAGAATCAACCTCCTCCCTTCTACATCTTCAACCCTCTCACACAACCTTGTCTTCACCACCTCTAGCTCCTCCACTTTCGAATTTATATTAGCACCCAAACCATCAAACACCTCCACAAGCCAACCCCAGAGTTTTGTTTTTATAAGTTTTAGGTTCTCATTAAACAAATATTTTTCAATCGTCTCCAAATCCTCATCTTGACATCACCAAATCTGCCAACAATTTTCTTTTCTCATTCAAAGAGCAAGATGAGTATATAGTGACTAGATCACAATTGTTGCCATCGAGATTCCATACCATGCACAACCCAACAAAACCTTCACCAATATAAGAATACCTCAAAGAAAACAAAAATTCCTCCACAAAAATAAATTCCGCTAGACCACCCCTCTAAAGCTTTGGCACGCCAATCAAAATAGAACCTTGGACTTTTGTCTCCCTTAATAAAGCAAAGCAAATGTCAATGGTCTTTTTTTACGTTTTGGGGATGGGATGTTAGCATTTTTGCACCAATCCCTAATGCCCCTAACTTTAGGGGAAAAATTCTTCATATATATTTGACCTTGCTCCCCCCCCCCCCCCCTCTTGGACCATATGATTGCAGTAAGCTCCATATCTTGGATATGCTAAACATAAAAACTATTAAGGAGACTCCCTTCTAAACCAAGAACCCTAGCCAATTCTCATAACCTCCAAGCTATCTCATCATTATATAACTGTAGGATTTTGCTACTACCCTCCAAACTTATAGCTTTCGCCACCAACCTTTCTCCCACCACAAAATTTGGTGGGTATAAAGGCAAGCATAGTTACTATACTACACACCGTGTCACCTCACTTAGACCCACGAGTATTATATAGTTACATATATGAGGATAAATGAACTTATTACATGAGTAGGTTTTTTGTATTTACACTTCCTAAAGAATATAGATATGTAAACATAAAGCTAACATTTGCTTATATTTTAAAAAATATGATGTGCTTAAATTTTGTACATTTGATTTAAAAATGTAAGCTCCTCAACCAATAGTTGGATTAATGAGATTCCATTTTAAAAGAGAAATAAGTTAAAAATGACTAATCCTAGGAGTAAGTTGATCTTATATATATGGTCACAAAATTTAGGATCGAGTATAGATCACAAAACCAGTATTGTGTTTGACGACAAATAAATGAGAAGCACAAACCTTTACTATTTGTCTATAAATGTTCCTCCATATTTCTTTCAGTGCAATCACTTAAATTAAACTGATAACATTTATTTGTTATAATATACAAAAAATTAGTTACTCTCCTTATTAAGAGTATATAGGTATTTACTAGATGTAGATAACAACAATAAAGGTACGGTCTTCATGATAGTACAAAGGGAACATAACTTATCATTAACTTCAAATTTGTTCTTTTCAAAAAAAAAAACATTATTGACAAGATGATGAATATTTTGTTATTTCATTAGATGACAAATTAAACAAAGACCAATACCATTTTTACTTGTCTATAAATACTCTTTCATTTTCTTGTGGATTGACAGAACATAAGTAATGTAAAGGAAAGAAAGTACTTTACTAGAAGGAAAATGATTGTTGAACATATGTTGGTGCTTGAAATTTGAGTTTTCAAATATAATCATCCTTACTAGAATCATATGTCATTGAATTAGGCCAATAGTATGATTACTTACCTTGTTCTTTAATTTATGATATATTTATCATTAATTATTTTTAGATTAAATTATCCTTAATTAATTGTTATGACAAATAATTAGAAGACAGAAAAATGTATTACTAATGATAGGGGTAGTTTTAAAAAATACAAGTTTAATTATTTTGATACAAATTTAAGACAACTCTACCTCATTGAATGAAACCATAAAATCAACATTATTTCCAGCATGATATCAAGATTTTCCAAGTCGTGTAATCACACACCATTACCACTTATGTGGTCACCAAAGTCATTTGTGCTTGTCAATTAATTAAGTCCTACATTTTTACCTGCACTAATAGAAATTTACTAATTTTAATGAATTGTTTTGTAAGAATAATGAACTAATTAAGCTCATGTTAAGTAGAGTTGTTATGAGTTTTCATCTCTCTTAGGATACTTTTAGAAGCTCAAATGAGAAATAAAAAAAACCAAGTTAGCTAAAAAAATTAATAAATTAAAATTATAGGTTAAGTAATTTCTATCGCTTTTATTTAATTAATTTAAATGCATATAAAAAAATTTGTAGAGTGAGAGACTAACAGTCCATTACCACCACAATGTTCCACGCACTTGACAACTCTGCGAAACCCAGTGAAGCATTAAAATATGCATCATTTCAAGCACTTCGAGACTCTCGAAGTGGTGAAGACCACAAGAAAGTCACCTCAATGTTGTCACCACCACCATCATGACTGATGTTGCAACCCAGGTCATCTCGAGTTACACTTGACCTCTTGTCCATCATGGAGGAGCCTGTGACAACAATCCGAATTTTGGGTATTGAGTTTCAACCTTGCCTCCCACCACCTGGGCCTATTCGAATTTTGGGTGTTGAGCTTTGACCTTACCTTCCACCACCTGGGCCACTGTTGGAACTCGGCGCTCTGTATCCAATGCAGACATGAAGCCACAATCCTCATAATTGGCCTACCCTATTCTGAGAAGGAAACAATTCAAATGACAGAGCTAGGTTTGAGTTTGGAGTTTTAGGGCATTTTGTGTCTAGGGTTTTCAATGGAGTTTGCTTGAGACTTAATTGAGTTTTTACATTCTTTTTGTTTGTTAATTTGTGTTTCACAAGGCCTCGTGAATTTGGTCCAAGCCAATTCAATGTGGTGGTGGGTCGTGGCTGGTCTGGTAGTTGGTCGTAGATTTTCAATAATAATATTGTCCTTTGAAATGAATTTCAATCGATTAATTATTCAGAGTGTGTTTGTTAAAATCTGTAGTTCTTTACTTTTGTTCTTCTTCACATTCATAAATTCACTAAATTGTATGAAAAATCATATGTATTCCCTTACCCAAAAACAGGTTTAATCGCAAATGGTACATATCATAATTGAAATTAAAAATGGTATACAACCAAGGTTTAGAATTTGGATCGTTGATAGACATATCAGAGAACAGCACCATGAGTTATATGACAATGAATTGGATAGAACTAACACATAGGCATAATTTGTTTCTTTCACATCAGAAAAATGACAACTTTCTGTGTTCTAGGAACAGTAATGCATATAATTTACAGCGCTTTTATGTCCAAAAAATAAATCATTAAGGGCATTTGAAACTGTCTATATTTACACAATTATATTTTGTTGAAACTGTCTATATAAAATGAAATAAAATTAATGATATTAATGACATTGTCATTTAATATTAATTTCAAAGCAATTAAACTGTTTAGAATAAGGGCATTTGAGCCCAACAATTAATCCCCTTGTTTTGATATCATTTGTTTTATTACAATTTGTTTGAAAAATAACTTCCTTGTCCTTTATCAATGTACACGTGGTTGATATGCATGTAGCTCCATCCAATTCTAACTCATGTTTTGTAACATTGGTTAGTGTGTTATGTGCATCCATGTCACACTGATCAACCTCAAGGGTTAATTTGGTAACACTAGTTTAATAACACTAACACTGGTTAATACAATGTGGTATCCAGCTTCATATCACCATGATCCCATCTTTAAATTAGTGGTTTTCAATAAATTTCAGTCACTCATAAAGAGATGTTGGAAAGCGAGTGTCAGTGAGTGTCTTCTTAGCATTTTTCTTAAAATGATATGTTTTACTACATTAAGTGAATAACATGATTTAATAGAAAGAGAGTGAATGAGAATGTTCGTAGCATTTTGATTAAAATGATATGTTTTATTACATTATGTGAATTAATTTTTATAAATCTCAAAAAGATGTATCACATTTGTTTATTCAATTTACTCATGTTATGATGTATCATTTAATTTATACCTAAAAAAATATTCACATACATATTTATATATAATGACATCTCTAAAAACTAGCAAATATACATAATACGTATATATAATCTTTCCAAAGATTTTATATAATTTTATTTTTCATAACTTCTTCTCCACTTATTTTTTCTTTCTTTCTTTGTATGAGTTGAATTAATCTCGGCTTAATTTGATTCATTTCTAGTCCAGACTATAAGTATTGTATTTGAAATGGATTCAAAAATCCAAGTCATCCATTTATATTTAGAAAAAAAACAAAAAACAAATCAATCCATCGTATGTCCAAGTAACCACAATTGAGAGTCAAAAGACTTTTCAAAATCAATTTTGAAAAAGACAGAGGCATTATAGATTCTATATTAATCCTCTATAATTTCCTTTAGAATAAAATCACCACCAAGTATTTGTCTTCTTGATTATTTTGTATAATAACAGTAGCATACAAGACCCTTTTTAATTTGATTGCAAGAACCTTAGCCAATATTTTATAGATGCAGTCAATTAGAGATATTGGTCTATAATCTTCTATTTGAATTGGGCTCTCCATTTTATGGGACAAGCTAAATGAATGACTGAGGTAGATCCTTAGGAATACTTTTCATTTTAATGAAATTCATTCATCATCTTACAAATGTCTTCAAATTTTTAGTGAATGCTATTTTTATGAATAAAACCTCAAAATGATCCCAAAAAATTAACGGATTGGTCAAATTGATTCTTGATAGAAGTAAATAATACTTGTGGTCCTTGAATTTAACATTTTTCCATTAAATCAATTCCTCAATTACTGTATATATTACCAAACATTAACTAAAAGGGTGACATCCCATGTTAAGTGCCTTGTTGGATGTCTACTGGGTTACAA
The DNA here is from genome assembly GCF_000004515.6 of Glycine max. Lineage (NCBI taxonomy): Eukaryota > Viridiplantae > Streptophyta > Magnoliopsida > Fabales > Fabaceae > Glycine > Glycine max. Next base: position 20,253,944 of record NC_038245.2, on the reverse strand, counting down.
CACACTCCATAACTTGCACACCAATAAATTAAAACCACTTCATTTTTCTCTTATAAACATAATTTCTTGTAATTATGATCCATATGGTCCTCTTCGTATGCTACATGAAATAAATATCATGTTAACTCCTTTTTTTTCACAGAAAAAGAGGGATATATATTAATATAAATCTGAATTTGTGTTGTCAAGAGATGTGCACAAACAATAACCAGAAGACCGATTTACATCAAAGATAAGTTTATTGGCCCACTTCTAAACAAAGCCAGCAAACCCCAAAAACCCAACGGTTGTATGTAATACAAATATAACAACACAAAACACACACAGAGAATACGACGTATAGCAACAACACAATACAAAGTAAGGAAAAAAAAACTTTTGTACCAAAATCCCAATCTATTTTTTTTTGTTTCTTTAAACTTTGTTTCTCTATACATAGGAGTTTGCTATAACTTACACTCATTTTTAGAAGTAGTTAGCAAGCTATAATTACCAAAAAAAAAAAAAAAACTACACCCACACTTTTATTACAAATGATAAATATTTAACTTAATCCATAACTAGAAAATATGGATTTAACATTGTTCACTTAACATCGGTTCTCATAAAAATCGATATTAACATAAAGGCAGTTGAATTTTGTAAATAATGTTTTATTGTTAACATCAATTATAAAATAACCAATGTTGTGAATTTCCCTTAACATTGGTTATTTTAAAACTTATGTTGTGAGTGCTAAGTTAACATCAACTTTTCATGAAAACATATATTGATACTGTTTTTTGCTTAACATGGGTTTTTTTAAAACCGATGATGTCAATGTTATATTTTAATATCAACTTCACTCTATCATGTCCTTCCTTCCCCTTGCTCCTTTGAAAACTTTTGTTCCTTCTCTCAGTTGCTCAAAACCCTCAAACCAAACCCCTCTGTTGCCACAACCTCTTCTCCCAAATCCTATGGCGGCTACCTCTTCTCTCACCCAAAACCTTCCCCTTCTTTCTCGACACTAATTTTTCTCTAACCTCAAGCCTCGTATGGTTCACCTGCAACCTATGCTCCCACTACAACTTTCAAAACATCAACATGAATTGTTGTCACCATCATTATTGCCCTCCGTTGCCGTCATCAAAGTGGCCATTCCCAGGTACCCTATTCGCCATCTTCTTTGCATATTTTTTTGTCATTTCTTCTCTTGGAGATTTTGTAGTTGCCACCAGAGTCTCGTAGGGGGTGTCCTAGCTCCACTCAAGGATTTGCACATGACCCCTAACACTATGTTAGGAAATGGTTTCCTTTTGCTTGGTGCTACTTGTTTGTTCCATTAAATGCCCCAATGAGCCTTTGGTCACATAATATGTTTATTTTGATGTTGCATTGTTTGATTCTCTTTGCCTATTTGATTAAATGCCCCAATGAGCCTTTGGTCACAATCTGACACCCTCTACCGCACACATATATGTATTAATAATAAAAGAAATAGGAATGCAGAATTAATTAAAAGTTTTAAAACACATTTAATTAAAAACATTTCACTTAATGTGTTACAATGTCACCATATATTTCTTAGAACCATTTTTTATAATAAAAATTAAAGTTAATTACATGACCCCACTTGAGGTTTCAAAATCACACTTGATACCCCTATCCTTTTTACTCCTACAATAAATCCCCTAATTATATACATTGTGTTACACTAGGGCCCCACAACTTCAACATTGATAGGTCATCTTATCTACACATGCTCTTTAATGAATTTTTATTGGGCAAAAATACCCTCATATATCTTTTTCCCTTAAACTTTGCAACTAGAAACATTAGAAAAAAAGGGATGCACGATAGGACATAGCAAGGGAATGCACGAGATCTTAAAGAGGACTTCATTTGTGAAAAAATAGTTGTGTTTCAGCTTTTAATTCAAATTAATTTACAAATTGAAATGTTATAAGCATGTTTGTGTTCATATAATTGTGTTATCTATCTCCCCATTCTTTGTGTTTTTCATTTTGATTTATTGGTGTAGGTGGATGTTGGGTTTGGTGTTAGAATGCAGTCTTGTGTTTATGTAGCCTTATGTTATACATAAGCAGTAAAAAATATAGAGGTTTTATATTGATTTATCCCAACTCTTGGGCTACATCCAGTTTTCCTTCAAAACTTGAAAGGTTTTGTTAATCAATTCTTTGATTACAACCAAGTATTCTCTATGCCACTTGTGGATACAACGAGTACTCTTTAGGCCACTCCTGGCATTACCTTTAATCTCTCCCTGAGATTAAGACCCAAGTACTTTTTGTCACTAAGCCACTCCTGACTTTCACAAACAATAGATTTTTGATAGAAAGTGTGTTCTAATCACTCAAAGAGTGTTTACACAATAAGCTTGAATAGAATGAAACTTGCTAACTTAACAAAGCTAAGATTCACTCATTTCTCGCAAGTTTCCTCCATCCATTAAAGTCAATAGCGTTACACATGGCCGTTACTGTGAAAAGAGAGATAGTGGGAACTCGAAACCCTCTTTCTAGCATATCTTCATAGAACTACAACTTGCCAGTGTTGCCTTGCGCTCAAACTTGACTTTTAGTGTACGAATCAAATATAACGATAATAACATAAGACAAAAGGAATTAAGAATATGAAGACAAGACAATTTAAATATTCCCTTTTGTGCGTTGTGGCACGAGTTGCTTATTGAACCTATGGACACTGCTTTCTGATGATTGCTTTTTGTACTTAAGGATAAAGTAATTGTTTCATTGCCTTTGTACTATGAGCGAAGTGTCAAAGCACTTTTCTTCTGAGGACTGGATGTTGAGGCAGTATCGCCCAATGACTGATACATTGGCTATCATCCAGAACCTTTATTTTCATGCTTTTTGCTTGTATCTCATGGAGATAGATGAACCTATAACTTAAAAATGAAAGGTTAATATATAAAATTTATACTTTTTTTACATCAAAACCTTAGGGATTTAATTATTTGATACAGTCTAATGTGACTTGGACACAACCAGACTTAACAATTTCCATAGAAATTAATTAACCATACTTTTGTGGATATAAATGCAAGTACAAATACTTTACTACACACCTCATTTAGACTGACATCTATTATACATATAATTGCACATATGAAAATAAATTCTAGAATGGTTAACCATGACATCCTTAATCTCATGAACTTCCTCCAGCTACCAATCCCACTCCTTCAATGCAATCAATCAATTCTTACGGTAATGTTATTTCAAAGAAGAATGAAAGAACATACAGTTTTCATTACCCTCATAAATGCATCCCACCCTAGATTTTTGGGCCATTTCTTCAACGATCTCCAAAATTCTTTAGAAAAAATCAACCTCCTCCCTCCTACATCTTCAACCCTCTCACACAACCTTGTCTTCACCACCTCCAGCTCCTCCACTTTGGAATTTATATTAGCACCCAAACCATCAAACACCTCCACATGCCAACCACAAAGTTTTATTTTTAGAAGTTTTAGCTTCTCCTTAAACATATTTTTTCCAATCGTCTCCAAATCCTCATCTTGAGATCACCAAATCTGCCAACAATTTTCTTTTCTAGCTCATTCAAAGAGCAAGATGAGTATATATTGATTAGATCACAATTGTTGCCATTGAGATTCCATACTATTCACAACCCAACAAAACCTTCACCAATATAAGAATACCTCATTGAAAACAAAAATTCCTCCACAAAAATAAAATCCCCATAGACCGCCCCTCTAAAGGTTTGGCATGCCAATCAAAATCAGAACCACTCCAAATATTATTCAACTTACCTTCGCTAAAAACCTCAGACTTAGTCTCCTTGAAGAAGCAAATGTCAATGTCTTTTTTACGTATTATATATATATATATATATATATATATATATATATATATATATATATATATATATATATATACATATATATATATAACCTAGCTTGCTCCCCCCCCCCCCCCTCCCCCACCTCTTTGGACCATATGATTGTTGTAAGCTCCATATCTTGGATATGCTAAACATAAAAACCATTAAGGTGACTCCCTTCTAGACCAAGAACCCTAACCAATTCTCATAACCTCCAAGCTATCTCATCATTATATAACTGTAGGATTTTTCTACTACCCTCCAAACTTATAGCTTTCGCCACCAACCTTTCTCCCACCATAAAATTTTGTGGGTATAAAGACAAGCATAGTTACTATACTACACACTGTGTCACCTCACTTAGATCCACAAGTATTATATATAATTACATATATGAGGAGAAATGAACTTATTACACGAGTAGGTTTTTGTATTTACTCTTCTTAAATAATATAGATATGTAATCATAAAGCTAATATTTGCTTATATTTTAAAACATATGTTGTGCTTAAACTTTGTACATTTGATTTAAAAATGTAAGCTCCTAAACCAACAGTTGGATTAATGAGATTCCATTTTTAAAGAGAAAAAAAGTTAAAAATGACTAATCCTAGGAGTAATTTGATCTTACATATACAGTCACAAAATTTAGGATTGAGTATAGATCACAGAACTTGTGTTAGATGACAAATAAGTAAGAAGCACAAACCCTTAATATTTGTCTATAAATGTTCCTCCATATTAACTTCAGTGCAATCACTTAAATTAAAATGATAACATTTATTTATTATAATATACAAAAAATTAGTTACTCTCATGATTATGAGTATATAGGTATTTACTAGATGTAGATAACAACAATAAAGGTACAGTCTTCATGAAAATAGTGAGGGAACATAACTTATCCTTAACTTCAAATTTGTCTTTTTTTTTTAAAAACAACATTATTGACTAGATGATGAACATTTTGTTATTTCATTAGATGCCAAATTAAACAAAGATTGATACCATTTTTACTTGTCTATAAATACTCTTTCATTTTCTTGTGGATTGACAGAACATAAGTAATAAAGGAAAGAAAGTACTTTACTAGAAGGAAAATGATTGTTGAACATATGTTGGTGCTTGAAATTTGAGTTTCCAAATATAATCATCCTTACTAGAATCATATGTTGTTGAATTAGGCAAATAGTATTATTACTTACCCTATTCTTTAATTTAGGATATATTTATCATTAATTATTTTTAGATTAAATTATCCTTAATTAATTGTTATGAAAAATAATTAGAAGGCAGGAAAATGTATTAATAATGATAGGGGTAGTTTTAAAAAGTACAAATTTAATCATTTTGATACAAATTTAAGACAACTCTACCTCACTGAATAAAACTGTAAAATCAACATTATTTCCAGCATGATATCAAGATTTTCCAAGTTGTGTAGTCCTAGATGACCAGAAAGTCTCCTCAATATCATGTCACCACACATCAATTAATTAAGTCCTACATTTTTACTTGCGCTAATAGAAATTTAATAATTTTTATTGAATTGTTTTGTAAGAATAACAAACTAACTAAGCTCATGTTAAGTAGAGTTGTTATGAGTTTTCATTTCTCTTTAGGATACTTTTAGAAGCTCAAATGAGAAATCAAAAGAAAACCAAGTTAGCTAAAAAACATTACTAAATTAAAATTATAGGTTAAGTAATTTCTATCGCTTTTGTTTATTTAATTTAAATGCATATGATGAAATTTGTAGAACTTTGCAATTGATAAATAAGGCATTTGGAGGATTATCTGATAATTCTTCATCAGTTACTTTTCTTAAATACTTATGCAAAAGTCATGTTTATATTTCACCGTCTTTTCTTGTCCATATTCCTCCATTTTATGACCCAACTTTGGTGCCTTATGTTGTGATGGGTGGAAAATTTTTAATATATTATTTTACTTATAAGTTATTTTAACTAAGTTTTATATATATATATATGTATTCAAATTTTTAATATATGTGAGCATATATATACATACACACACACATATATATATATATATTCAAATTATTTTATAAAATGAAATTAATTATATCAAAGACTTGACCATAAAGTCATAATGTTAAAGCAATAAGAAAAAAAAATAGAGTAGAAGGACATTTAAGGGCAAAAATAAATCCACCTTACTTGGTGTCTCTATTTTTAATTATCCTTGTTAGGGACAAAAATAAAAATCACTTTGCTCTTTTTTATAGGCACACGTGGTTGACATACCTCAAAATGTTTTGATCAATTAATTGATTTTATAGAAAAATATCTTATTGACTAGTATCTTTGGGACATTGGTTCAAAAATTGAAAGGAAAAAATATTTTGTGCAAAGATAAATAAGAAAGTGTAAAAAAAAAAAATCTTAGACAACATAATTTTACACATCTTAATCATTTTTTTTCTTTTTAAATCCTTGACTAGTGTCCAGAGTAACATTTATCTTTTAAAAATAGGCAAAGAAAACATATTAAGAGTATTCTAATAAGATAAAAAGCATGCACACTTGCCAATACAAGGCTTGCCAAGACATATTTATCCCCTAATCCTACTTAATATATAACTAATGTCAAGTAAAAGCTGAGAAACCCACACACATCCAGTGTTTTGTTGCCAAGTTTTTGATGCCCCCACAAACCCATTTGTCTGATATCATACAGCTGATGAATATAAGATACTTCTTGAAACCATGATCAGCATCACAACCTTTTGCTCTTGTAGTGTGAGAGACTAACAGTCCATTACCATCACAACCTTTTGCTCTTGTAGACGACAAGAAAGTCACCTCAATATTATCACCACCACCATCACCACTGATGTTGCGACCCAGGTCATCTCGGGTGACACTTGACCTCTTGTCCATCATGGAGGAGCCTGTGACAACAATCCGAAATTTGGGTATTGAGTTTCAACCTTGCCTACCACCACCTGTGCCTACCCGAATTTTGGGTGTTGAGCTTCGACCTTACCTTCCACCATCTGGGCCACTGTTGAAACTCGGCGCTCCTGTATCCAATGCAGACATAAAGCCACAATCCTCATAATTGGCCTACCCTGTTATGAGAAGGAAACAATTCGGATGGCAGAGCTAGATTTGAGTTTGGAGATTTAGGGCATTTCGTGTCTAGGGTTTTCAAACGAGTTTGCTTGAGACTTAATTGAGTTTTTACATTCTATTTGTTTGTTAATTTATGTTTCACAAGGCCTTGTGAATTTGGTCCAAGCCAATTCAAGGTAGTGATGGGTCCTGGCTTGTCTGGTAGTTGGTCGTAGATTTTCAATAATAATTGTGTCCATTGAAATGAATTTCAGTCGATTAATTAATCTATGAGTGTGTGTGTGTGTGAAAATTTGTTAGTTCTTTGATTTTGTTCTTCTTCACATTTGTAAATTCTCTAAATTGTAAGAAAAATTATATGTATTCCCTTACTCAAAAACAGGTTTAATCGCAAATGGTACATATCCTAATTGAAATTAAAAATGGTATACGACCAAGGTTTAGAATTTGAATCGCTGATTGACATATGAGAGAACAACACCATGAATTATATGGCGATGAATTGGATAGAACTAACACATGTGCATAATTTGTTTCTTTCACATAAAAAAATGACAACTTTCTGTGTCCTAGGAACAGTAATCCATATAATTTACAGCATTTTTATGAGAAGTTAAGGCTTAGGCTACCAGAAAATGACAAGTCTATTCAAACGGTTATAATGTCCAAAAAATAAATCATTAAATATTGAGATCACTCAGAAAAAAAAAATTAACATGTTATGGCAAGGCTTTCCACACATTGTAAGCAAATCAGTTTAACACAATGAAAGGATGCATACCTTAGCAAGGCTTTGCACACGTTGTATCATGTCCTGGTAACCTTCTTTGCCCTGGAGATATGAAAGGCCTCAACCTATAATTAACATGTTATAGCAACATCAACCTTCTATACATCCTCAATAAAATAAGTATAAAGCAAACTATAGGATAAATTGATATCTCTTGCTATGATAATCATTACTATTAATGTTGTTTCAAAATACTTAATAATAGATAACTTATTGATTCTAATCGAGTAAATCCCACTTTAGTTTTTAACATTTAAGTATATGTCAGTTTAATCTTTGATTTTATTATTTTTGGACTCCTGATTTTGTAAATCTTATTGATATACAAATGAAATTAAAAAAGACTACACTAATTTTACGAATAATAAAGTAATGGATTATAAAATAGAGTATGGTAAAGTCTGTTGGTAGTTTATTAGATGATAGTTGATAGTTGATAGTTTTAGAGAATTGTTTTAGAAAGAAGGCTATGTCATTGATTTCTTGGATGATCAATTACAACATACCAATTGCCTATTTATAGGCTCAAGTCACCAACCTCTCAATGATGGTGAATGTTTCTACATTACATTAGGTCTTTCTAGAGTTTTCATGATAGTTCTAGATTCTTCTATCTTATACATACACATTATAGTTCTAGATTGTTCTACTATATTCATACACACTATAGTTCTAGGATATTCTACCATTTTCATACATATTATATTTAAGAATATTCTAGAAATTTGTAGCAATTTCAACACTCTCCCTTGATGCAAATTTCTGTGACTCCGAGCATAGCTCATAATTCTTCAAATCTTGGTCTCGATAACGCCTTCGTGAATATGTCTGCAATTTGATCTTCTGTTCTGCAGTAGTCGAGTTTGATCTCTTTAGTTGCTTCAACTTTTCTGATAAAGTGATACTTGATTGCTATGTGTTTTGTTCTGCTGTGATGAACTGGATTCTTCGCCATTGCAATTGCTGATTTGTTGTCGCAGTTGATTTTAGAAGGCTCATCTTGTTTTTCTCCCATGTCTTCAAGTATCCTACAAATCCATATAGCTTGACTCGTTGCTTCTGCGGCTGCCACATACTCTGCTTCTGCTGTTGATTGTGCTACTGTAGCTTGCTTCTTTGACGCCTAAGAGAACATTCCCGATCCTAGTGAGAAAGCATAGCCAGAGGTACTCTTCATGTCATCTGCCGAACCTACCCAATCACTGTCAGTGTAGCCAAGTAATTCTGAGTTGGTTTCTGTAGTATACCATATACCGAACTCTTTTGTTCCTTTTAGATACCTCAAAATTCTTTTTCCTGCTCCAAAGTGTATTTGACTTGGGCTTTGCAAGTATCTTGATAGAATACTTGTAGCATACATTATGTTAGGCCGTGTAGCTTGAGACTTGATGTAAAGTGTAGGCTCACTCTTGCTCCTCCTGAATCCTGGATCCATGAAATACTGATCGATTCTGCTATACCATGCTCGAGGTACTTGCTTCAAACCGTAGAGTGCTTTTCTTAGTCTTAACACTTTGCTTTCTTTGCCTTCAGACACGAATCCTTGTGGCTGCTCCACATAGATCTCTTCTTCAAGTACGCCATTAAGGAAGGCGGATTTGACAGCTAGTTGATGGATACTCCATCCTTTTTGTGACGCAAGAGCTATTAGAGCTCTTATGGTATCAAGACGAGCTACTGGTGCAAATGTCTCAATGTAGTCAATTTCGGGTTGCTGTGAGTAACCCTTAGCTACTAGCCTCACCTTGTGTTTCTGTATGGTGCCATCAGGGTTGAGCTTTGTCTTATAGACCCACTTAACCCCAATGATGTCTTTTCCATGGGGACGATTTACTAACTCCCATGTATTGTTTTTCTCGATCATCTATATCTCTTCTTCCATTGCCTTGACCCATACTTCCTGCTTTGACGCTTCTTCAAAGCTTCCAGGTTCAAGTATGGCCAAGTTACAGGTTTCATATATGTCCACCAAAGATCTTACTCGTCTTGGAGTAGACTCTGGTGATGATAGTTCTTAATCTTGTTGTTGTGGTGGAGGTGAAGGTGGTTCACCTGGGTCTTCTTCCTCAGCTTCTTCTTGAAGTTGTTGAGCGGCTATAAGAACATTCTTCTCCACTTTTTCTTCATCCCAATTCCAAGAAGCGTACTCATCAACTTCAACATCTCGACTAATGACGAGTTTCTTAGTTTGCAAGTTGTAGACACGGTAGTCCTTAGAGATATTGCTATACCCAAGGAAGATACCTCGTATAGTCTTGTCTTCAAGCTTGTGCCTCTTCACGTCTGGAATATGAATGTAGCATATAGATCCAAAGACCCTTAAGTGCTTTGCTGACGGCTTCTTCCCGTTCCAAGCTTCAATTGGAGTCTTGTCTTTTACAGACTTAGTTGGACATCTGTTGAGTATGTAAACAGTAGTGTAGACTGCTTCAGCCCAGAATGTGTTAGGTACTCCCTTGTCCTTGAGCATCGGTCTAGCCATTTCCATAATTGTGCGATTCTTTCTCTCAGACACTCCATTTTGTTGAGGAGAATATGCGACTATAAGTTGTCGCACAATGTCTTCATCCTCACAAAATCTTTCAAACTCGCGAGAGGTGTACTCTTTGCCGCGATCACTTCTTAGTACTTTTATCCGTTTTCCACTTTGATTTTCAGCAAGGGCCTTGAAATTTTTGAATACTCCAAAGACTTCTTATTTTTCTTTTAGAAAATATACCCATGTCATTCAAGAGAAGTCATCGATAAAGAGTATGAAGTATCTGTTGTTCTCATGTGATGGCGTCCTCATTGGTCCACAAACGTCCGTATGTATCAGCTCCAATAGATCTTTCGCTCTCCATGCTCCGCTTGTTGAGAAAGGAAATCGGTGTTGCTTACTAAGGAGACATCCTTCACACACTTCAATGTTCTCCTTTATGCTTTGAAGATCTCTCATCATGTTCTTCTCATGTAACAACTTCAAGGCATGTGTGTTGAAGTGGCCAAATCTTTGATGCGATAGCCATGAATAATCCATTTGTACCTTCATGGCAATGTTTGTTGCATATTTTAAATTTAGAGGGAAGCTTCTATTTCTCTTATTCATCTTTACTTGGGCTATCTCAGACCTTTTATTTTTGTTGTCTAAGATTTTGCATACACCTCCTTCAAAGTGAAGTGTGTAGCCTCTCTCCATCATTTGGCCAATGCTTAGAAGATTTTCTTTTAGGCTTGGAACTAGTAAGACATCATGGATGAGTCGTGTACCTTTATCTGTCTCCACCATGATAGTGCCTTTGCCTTTTGATTCAACCATACTTCCATTTTCCAGTCGAACTTTGACTTTGACAGACTCATCAATGCTTTTGAAAATAGTCTCATCCTTGGCCATGTGATTGCTACATCCACTATCCAAGTACCAGCTTCCTCCCTTTTCTTTTATTGAGTCTTGAGTGGAATAGAACATACATTGTTCTTGATCATGCTCCTCTTTGATATTAGCTTGATGCCTATTTTTGTTGCGACAATTTTTCTCTACGTGTCTAAACTTCTTGCAATGGTTGCATTGTGGCATATTACGGAACCAACAATTTTTCTCTGTGTGGCCTTGCCTTTTGCATATATTGCATGGAGTATTTTTATCTGTTTTGTTCTTAAGGAAATTCCTAGAACCTTCTCTTCTTCTGGAAATTTCTCCATAATTTTTCTTTCCTCCATTTTCTTTGTTTTGGGGCTGAAATTTAAACTTTGACTGGAAGGAATTTTCAAGTGTATCTTCTTTATGCCTATACAGTCTTTGCTCATATGCTTCAAGAGAGCCCACAAGTTCTGTCTCAGATAGAGTGGACAGATCTTTGGTTTCCTCAATCGTTGTCACGATTGGATCAAACTTTTGGGGCATAGTAATTAGAATTTTCTCAACAATTTTCTTGTCAAGAATATCTTCCCCAAAAGCTCTCATTTGATTAACTATTTCTTTAACTTTAGAATGGTAATCTTTAACTGTCTTAGAGTCTTTCATCTTCAATAGTTCAAAATCTCTTCTTAGAGATTGAAGTTTAACGGCACGTACCTTAACACTTCCTTGAAACTCATCCTGCAATGTGTTCCACGCTTCTTTGGCAGTCTTAGCTCCCATAATTCTTGGGAAAATTTGATCAGTCACCGCTTGTTGCAAGGTGAACAACGCTTTTGAATTTTTTTGTTTATTTTTCTTCAACTCTTTTTCTTGAGATGCATTAAGAACTGAAGTATCTGCGGGAACAGTGAAGCCTTCTTCTACTATGTCCCATAAATCTTGAGATGAAAAATATGTTTCCATTTTAACACGCTAGAAATCATAATCTTCACCATTGAAGATAGGGACAGAAATAGTTGACGATTGAGTAGTGTTATTCATAGCTTATAAAAAATATTATTGGAGTGGGTTAATAGTACAAAGGAAATTTTTGAAGTAGTTGGGAGGATTTTGGAATGGTAGGTAGGTAATATAACTATGCCCAATGTATGACCGAATGTAGCTCTGATACCACTGTTGGTAGTTGATTAGATGATAGTTGATAGTTGATAGTTTTAGAGAATTGTTTTAGAAAGAAGGCTATGTCATTGATTTCTTGGATGATCAATTACAACATACCAATTGCCTATTTATAGGCTCAAGTCACCAACCTCTCAATGATAGTGAATGTTTCTACATTACTTTAGGTCTTTCTAGAGTTTTCATGATAGATTAGTATCATGATAGTCCTAGATTCTTCTATCTTATACATACACTTATAGTTCTAGATTGTTCTACCATATCCATACACATTATAGTTCTAGATTGTTCTACTATATTCATACACACTATAGTTCTAGGATATTCTACCATTTTCATACATATTATATTTAAGAATATTCTAGAAATTTGTAGCAATTTCAACAAAGTCGTTATAAAGTTTACCTGTATCAATGTTACAGATGATTGTATTTTTACCAAATCTTCATTTTTGCCATGTTGTGTTCCTACCATTTCTTTGCAGTCCAAGAAACTCCCATGAATGAGTAGTGTGAAGTTTATGCTCTTTGCTCAAGAACACTGATACTACGTTTGGGTTTTCTGCATAGTGGAATCATTGTTTCAACTAACTAACTTAAAACTAGGTTATAATAAGAAAAAATTAGTACAAAAAACACTTGATTTTCCCACCTGCAATATCTATAGCTTCTTCCTCTTCAAGTGCTGCCGCAAAGCCATTGATGTGTTTATTATATGAATAAATAATTGCTTCTTTGGCCTTTTCATGGCTGTGAATGATTAATATAAACAACACAATTAATCAATTAATTAGTTTCTTCTAAACCAGAACTTAAGCTAGATTTAATGGTTTCATCAATTTAAATACCTTCCCAAGATTGAACCCAGAAAATCATAATGAAAATGTGTGGCAGTTTCTAGGTCAATAGATGAAGGGGTTGGACCATGAGAATGAGCTCCCAAGTATACAATGTAGCACTATAAACAACAAATAAAAAACCAACATCACATCCTCCAAATTCCATTATTACACCCTATCTATAAAATCATCACCTCATTTTCAAAGTAGAAACCTCATAACAATATACAAACCAAATACTAATTAACAAGCAAAATAATCGGCCTACCTTTTTACTGGCATAGACAACATTCAGAAACAAAGGGAAAATAAAAAAAGATGAAACAAGAAGGTAAAGGTAAAAAATGGAGTGATCCATTCTTTTCAGCTTGTCATTGGAAAGTGCTTAGCATAAAAAATGGTCCTCGACGACTTGGTTGGCCTGGATGACGGCCATGGAGAAATTGCTGATGGCAAACTTTTCGATGTCGCGGAACCAAAGGAGGTCATCCTTGCATTCTCTTCCAGCGGCGACATTACCGGCGTTGTCACTGTGCTCGAATGGCTTCCAACAGCGCACGATAAGACTCATTAATGCATGGAGCATCCAACATCTCTCACAAACCCTAACCCTAGGCCCCCAGCACCAGAACCTCTTTTCCCAATCGAGGCGTTTAGGAACATGTCGTAGAGGAGCGTTGATAGGAGTGTGGAGTTATTGAGCGCACGAGTGAAAGGTGAATGGGAAAGATGAGATCGAGAGCAAGCTTCACATATTTGAAGCTTAACTTCTTCAGTGGTTGTGGCTCACGGGCTACCTTTATACTTTCCCAATCTATGACGCCAGTTCAGAAAATAATCGTCATCATATTGAATGGTTCGCGTACTCTTATTTACAAAAAATGCCATCGGTCATATGTTAAGGACGGTTTTAGTAGAACCGTCCTTATTCACGCGTCGTAAAAAGCTTTTAATTTAGTAGTGATAGTAATGTTATTTCAAAGAAGAATGAAAGTGTGAATGTATGTATACATGATTTTGATGATGTCAAAAGAAGAATTAAACAAGGCTCATTTTGCTTCAAGATTAATACAAGATTGTTTGAACAAACAAAGCCTTGATTCAAGATTTCTTCAAGATCAAGCCTTGCCTCACAAAGAAAGGTTTCAAGTCATTCAAGGCACATGTAATCGATTACCAATACATGTAATCGATTACCAATGGTTTGAAAGTGTGTAATCGATTACACATCATATGTAATCGATTACCAGAGACTCTGAATGTTGGGAATTCAAATTTTAAATGAAGGGTCACAACTGTTCAAGAAAAGCAACTGTTTAATCGATTACACTAATTCTGTAATCGATTACCAGAGAGGATTTTCAAGGAATATCGCCAACAGTCACATCTTTTCATTAGATTTGTGAATGGCCATCAAAGGCCTATAAATAGGTGACTTGGGCACGAATTTTATGCAGAGATTTTTGCTTGGAAAAAATGTCTTATCCTCTCAAAAGACAATGAGAGAGATTCCAAAAGAACTTCATTGTCAAATGCTCTCTCAAGAAATCCTTGATCAAACACTTGCAAAATCTATAAGGATTCTTACATGATCTTCATTGTAATATTCTTCTCTTGAAGAGAGAATTCTTCTTCCATTCTTCTTATTCAATGAGATTGGTTAAGAGACTATGAGTCTCTTGTTGTAAAGGATTCCTGAACACAAGGGATGGGTTGTCCCTGTGTGGTTCAGACTTTGTAATGGATTTTACAAAGATAGTGGAAATCTCAAGTGGGTTGCTTGAGTACTGGACGTAGGCACGGGTTGTGGCCGAACCAGTATAAAACTGTGTTTGCATTTTCTCTTCCCTTAAACTCCTTTATTTATTATTGTTTTATATTCGTATTCAAATTGTTCTATTTCAATCAATATTTAAGAAATTCATTATTAAGGGAATTTATAACTTGAATAGAAAGTGAAATAGAATTTTTAATTGGGGAAATAAGTTGTAATATCTTAATTCAACCCCCCCTTCTTAAGATATCTGAGGCCACTTGTCTAACAAGTGGTATCAGAGCAGGATTCTTGTATAAAGTTTAAAAACTTCAAGAATAGATATGGCCTCATCCAAATTTCCATTTCCTAAGGGAAATTATATCAATAGGCTCTTATGTTCAATGGTGAGGGTTATCATTATTGGAAAACCCGAATGCAGATCTTTATAGAAGCCATAGATCTAAAGATATGGGAAGCCATTGAATTTGATTCATTTATTCCTACAATGGTAGAGAGAAATGCAACTACATAAAAAAAACTAGAGAAGAAAGAAGATGATGATGAAAGAAGAAAGAAGAAGGTTCCTCTTTAGCCCCAAAATGTTGAGTGCAATCAACTTGGGCACATGAGATTCAATTGTCCTGTGTTTAAAAGAAGAATGGAAAAATCCGACAAGATGAATTTCAAAGAGAAGAAAGAAAAGAAAGGATATATCACTTGGGAAGATAATGTCATAAATTATTCAAGTGATTCAGAGAAGAAAATCATAAGTCTGGATATCATGATGAAAGACTATGAAAATGGAGAAGAGCAAAGTCGATACATTGATAGTTATTTCTCCGAACACATGGCATGCATCAAAGTTTATTCATTTTTCTCTCCAAGATAAATGAATATGTGATTTATGGAGACAGCAAACGAAGGCCACATTTCTCCCCAAGAAAAGTGAATATGTGATATATGGAGACAACAAACAAAGGCCACTTGATCAACAACCCCAACAAGTAATATCAAATGATACCAACATGTCACTTGTCTTTGATTGATTACTTTTGATGCTTGTTTTCTACTTGAGTTTAGACTGTTCTTGATGATTGTGATTGAATTTGATTGACTGTGTTTGATGATTGATTGATTGTATTTTTTATTGTGTGTTTGATTGTATTGTTTTTTATGTTTGTTCCTGATTGAGTTTTTGATTGTTTTTAAAGAATCTATGAAACTATTGAAATTAGTTTCATGTTTTAAGAAAACTATTTCAAATTTAGAAAAGGAAATTTTGAAATTGAAATTTGCAAATTGAAATTGAAAATTGAAATTTGAAATTTGAAAAGCTAAATTTGAAAATTGAAAATTAAAATTTGGAAGTTGGAAGTAGTTATTGGAAGTTGAAAGTTAAAAGTGGAAGTTGGAAGTTGGAAGGGGAAGTTACTAAAAGTTGAAGTTGGAAGTTGGAAGTTGGAAGGGGAAGTTACTAAAAGTTGAAATTTAAAATTTAAAATTTGAAATTTAAAATTTAAAATTTGAAATTTGAAATTTGAAATTTGAAATTTGAAATTTGAAATTTGAAATATTTGATGATTGATTGTATTTGATTGTGTTTGATTGATGTGTTATTGTACTTGTTTTTGCTTGATTAATATTGAAGGATTGTTTTAATGCCTTTTGGTATCACTTGATTCTAATACATTGCAACAAGTGGTAACATCTTTCTCCTCTCTATTCATGATTTGTTTTTGATGTTGACAAAGGGGAGAGAGAAAGATAAAGGATAAAATAGTAAGAAAAATTATCTATTGTTTATGAGACAATTTGTTTACATATGAAAAATATGAAATCTTCAACTGTCTCATATAAGCAATCATTGCAAAACCAAAGGGGAGTAAACTATATGCGAATAGATATTTTTTCTTTGTTGTTGCTCCTAACCTACAGGTGGTTGTCATCATCAAAAAGGGGGAGAATGTAAATCATGAAGATTTTGATGATGTCAAGAAGAATTAAGAATTTGCTTGAGAAAGGGGGAGAATGTAAATCATGCAAGCTTTGATGGTGTTGAGAAGAAATCACATGTTTGTCATCATCAAAAAGGGGGAGAATGTGAATGTATGTATACATGATTTTGATGATGTCAAAAGAAGAATTAAACAAGACTCATTTTGGTTCAAGATTAATACAAGATTGTTTCAACAAACAAAGCCTTGATTCAAGATTTCTTCAAGATCAAGCCTTGCCTCACAATGAAAGGTTTCAAGTCATTCAAGGCTCATGTAATCGATTACCAATACATGTAATCGATTACCAATGGTTTGAAAGTGTGTAATCGATTACACATTGTCATACCCTAATTTCGTCCGGGAGTTATTATTTGATGATATACAACCTTTCATTGGCCGCTTCGAGATACTTGGTACCCTTTGTTGCACAATATGTGAAGTCCCGAGACGTGCCGAAAATCAAAAGGAAGCAGGCTTACGCGATCCGTGAAAATTCTGTAATGTGACGGAAATCGAAAGGAGGTGTTTTTTCGCAATCCGTGAGTTTTCGTAACTTCTTCGAAAGCTAAAAAAGATTAAATACATAATCCGTAAGGATTCGTAACCTTGCGGAAGGAAAATAAGTATCGTTACGAAATTCATAAAGTTTCGTAACGTTACGGAAAAAGAATTACCAAAAAAGGTAAAGGGGGTGCATTTCGTAAAAATGGGGGTACAAATAGCAGTCAGGCCCACTTGGGCCTTCCAGATTCTTTCTCCATAAGGCTGTTGCTTCTGAAGGAAGCAACCTTGCTCGCCTGGGCGAGCTGGGTGGCAAGCTCCTCCCTTATTTTTCTATAAATAGGGGGAGGAGTGAAGGGAGAAGGGGTTCAGCCTTCTTGGCACTTCTTATTCTCTCGAAATTGCTGAGGAAAATTGTTTCCGTGAAGAAAATCCAAGCCGAGGCGCTTCCGTAATGTTTCCGTGAGTGGTTACGCGAAGATTCTCGACCGTTCTTCAACATTCATCGTTCGTTCTTCGTTTTCTTCAGTCTTCAACGGGTAAGTACCTCAAACCGAGCTTTTCAATTCATTCTATGTACCCGTGGTGGTCCACATTTTGTTTCATGTATTTTTATTCTCGTTTTCATTCGCTTTCTATACCCCCTTTTGACGTGCTTCATTCATTTATTTAAGTTGTTTCTCGCCTAATCTAAAAATAAAATAAATTTCCACCGATCATTTGAATTGTATCATCCGTTAATTTCTGTTAAAAAGAATTCCGACCGTTCGGTCGTGCCGTAACCACGTTGGAAATAAAAAAAAGAAGTAAAATAATAATATAATAATAAAAAAAATACCTTTTAGTAAAATAAAGCGAAAAATCAAATTGGACGTTTTCTCTTTGGGATTTCTCATTCTTAATTGAATTAACTAATAATTAAAGTGAAACTAAGGCTAAAATCAACTCGCCTAGTCAAGCTCGTCCACAAAAAATAGGGTTTTGAAAGTTTATCATTTCAGTTTCTTACCAAGTAAAATGGATCATTTTTAAGGTCCAACGCCTTAAAATGATCACCTTTCAAGTAAAAGGATCGCTTGATTCACGCTTAAGAAAGAACTACGTAGGAGCAAAAGCCCCGCTTTTGTCGACCTCAAAAAACAAAAAGAAATAAAAGTTAAGGTAACACAATTTCCACAATTCTAAAAAATAGGTTGTTGTCCTTTGAGACAAACGTGAGAGGTGCTAATACCTTCCTCAAACATAAATACAACTCCTGAACTTAGAATTTTCATTTTGACCGGTTTCCTTCGGTTTTTTCGACGTTTTCCACAAATAAACGTTGGTGGCGACTCCGCGCATCTTTCCTCCTTTGGAAAGCGCACCCATGAGCCTCACCTTCGCTCGCCCGCAAAAGGGCACGTTGCAACACACATCATATGTAATCGATTACCAGAGACTCTGAACGTTGGGAATTCAAATTTTAAATGAAGGGTCACAACTGTTCAAGAAAAACAACTGTTTAATCGATTACACTAATTCTGTAATCGATTACTAGAGAGGATTTTCAAGGAATATCGCCAACAGTCACATCTTTTCATTAGATTTGTGAATGACCATCAAAGGCCTATAAATAGGTGACTTGGGCACGAATTTTATGCAGAGAGTTTTGCTTGGCAAAAATGTCTTATCCTCTCAAAAGACAATGAGAGAGATTCCAAAAGAACTTCATTGTCAAATGCTCTCTCAAGAAATCCTTGATCAAACACTTGCAAAATCTACAAGGATTCTTACATGATCTTCATTGTAATATTCTTCTCTTGAAGAGAGAATTCTTCTTCCATTCTTCTTATTCAATGAGATTGGTTAAGAGACTGTGTGTCTCTTGTTGTAAAGGATTCTTGAACACAAGGGATGGGTTGTCCCTGTGTGGTTCAGACTTTGTAATGGATTTTACAAAGATAGTGGAAATCTCAAGTGGGTTGCTTGAGTACTAGACGTAGGCACGGGTTGTGGCCGAACCAGTATAAAACTGTGTTTGCATTCTCTCTTCCCTTATCTCATTTATGTTATTGCAATCAATTTTGCCTTGCATGTTTATAGAACATTACCTCTTAAGATTATTGAGGCCACAAGGTCCAACAGAAAGAACCTAGAGTTTTCATCACCCTCACCAATCCATCCCACCCTAGATTTTTGGGCCATTTCTTCAAAGATCTCCAAAATTCTTTAGAAAGAATCAATCTCCTCCCTTCTATGATGCTATCCTACCCCACAAGGGCATTGGATAGAAGACTCCAAGTAGATTGGGCCAGAGATCCAAGGGAAGGCCCTAGGGTTCTCATCAGCCTTAGGGTAGATTTCGAGCCCATGGGCTAAGTATGAGCTCGCTTATCTTTGTAAATATTAGAATAGGTTTTTCCTTTGTTTGGGCCTTGTATTTTGGCCATTCTAGTTGTATAGGGTTTTAGCCTTGTATTTCGAGGCATTTTGAGTAGTCTTTGTAGTAGGGATTTTTTTTTGTATTTTCATATATTTTGTCATGGGGGTGAACTTAGCTATTATAGGGGTGTGTAGCTAAGCTCTAGCTTCTCCTCTCAAGGAGGTGAGCTTAGTTATTAGAGGGGTGTGTGTAGCTAAGCTCTAGCTTCTCAAGGAGGTGAGCTTAGTTTTTAGATGGGTGTGTATAGCTAAGCTCTAGCTTCTTAAGGAAGTTTTTTCAAAGAAGCTTCTCAAGGAAGTTTTCTTAAGAAAGCTTCTCAAGGAAGCTACCTAGTCTATAAATAGAAGCATGTGTAACACTTGTTGTAACTTTGATGAATGAGTCTTGTGAGACACAACTCAAAGTTCAACTTCTCTCCCTTTTTTCATCCTTCAATTTCGTGCTCCCCCTCTCTCTTTCTCTTTCTCTTTCTTTTCCTCCATTGAAGCATCCTCTCCAAGCTTCTTATCCAAGGCTCATCTTGGTAATGAAGTTCCTTCTTCCATGGCTTATTCCCTAGTGGATGGTGCCTCCTCTCACCTCTTCTCCTTTGTCTTCCGCTGCATCTCCATGGTGGAAAATCACCATTAAAGGACCTCATTGAAGCTCAAAGATCCAGCCTCCATAGAAGCCCTACTAGCAAGCTTCCATCAAGTGGTAATCAGAGCACAAGAGCTTCAAGTAGGTGCTCCTTAAACCTCCATTAATTTTTTGCTTTACCTTCTCTTCCATTGTTGTTTCTTCATTTTTTTCTCCATGTATCTCCTAACATGTCTTGTGCTAAATGTTGTTAACATGATTCTTTAGAGTTTCCACTGATTAAACTTGTTATATATGCTAGATTTGATTTTCTATGGTTCAAATTTCTTGTTCTTGTTCTTGAACCATGAATTGTGTTGAGTTTAGGTTCCTTTGAGTTTTGTCTTGTTATTTTTTGTGGCTGAAACCTAAACCATAAAATTCTTACAAAAATATTAAAGTAGAAGAAAACCTCAAAAATCTAGAGTGACTTGTTCACCTATTGTAGTTTTGTCATAGAAGTCATGTCTAGTCATGAAACTTGTCACATAAGATTTCTTATGTTGTGCTGAATTTTATTTTTCTTGTTTCTTTGTCTAACTCATTTGTTCATGAGTGTATGAAATTCTCTTAGCCTATTATTTGATTTGAGTCAAATCTTTCATGTTAATTAGTCCTTAACATGTTCATGCAAAATTCTTAGAGAGTCTTTGATTGTGAACCTTTTCTTGAACTTTTAGGTTTCCTTATGATTGTGTCTATTGTGAATTTGAGTTTTGGTGATTGAATTGCTGGATGAAATGTTGATCCTAAGTGAATATTGAACTTCTAAAACTGTGGTAAACAATCCTAGTGAGTTCAACATATATAGGAAGGTTGAAAGTAAGCCCAATACAATCAATATACCATGCTTAAAAAAAATCGTTGGTGCTGGCAGCTTGGACATACAAAGTTGTAAAAATTACTAAGAATTAGTTACTTTGAATTTTGAGCTGAAATATTTACTGAAATTGATAGACATCTGGGAAAAAGTTATAAAAAAAGAACCAAGTGATTTGGATAAAAGGAAAAAATACTAAAAATCACACAAGTTGGCAGAAAAATCAGCATCCAGGAAAAAAAGTGAAAGGGAAGTGTGCTTGTTGTTTTGGCTCAAAATTTATTCTATAATTGGTGCCTATGTTATACCAATCTTAGTTCCGAAATTTTAATTGAAAATTACTGTGAAAACAAGTGCTAAAGCTAGAGGTTTGTTGAGTCTTTTTTTTTTAGTTTTTTTTACTCTACTCTAGAGCTATTCTAAGTTTCTCTTTGAGTCCTAGCTTGCTTCTATGTCCTTTTCATTGCTTTAATTGTTGAGTAATCCTTGAAAAATTGTCTTTTTAAAACTCCATTGGTTATAGGGAATTGGAAGGAGGATTGGTGCCATCCCTTGAAGAATTTGAGTCAAGAAGAAAGGGGCCAACCACCTTAAGAGCTATTGGACTAAGAAGCACTCCAAATTGAGTGAATCACCAAAGAGAGAACAACCACCAAAATTGAGGATCGTTTTGTAATTTTGTAATTTGCAATTTACTTACCTTCATTGCTTTCAAGTTTTGTAACAAAAAGGCCTTTCATTGGAAGTGTGTTGGGAGCCTCCAATAGGTTACCAAACTTCCATTTGTGTGTAATAATTTTAGGCAATTTTTCCTTAGGATAGTGAGTGTTTTGTTGGGAACCTTGAATGTGGTCATCCAAACACTCTTAATATTCGCCTAGTTTACATTTCTTGCTTACTTTCATAGCTTATTTCCTTTACCTTCCATTGTCAAACCGCCTAGATAGTTTTCCTTTTACCAATTAGTTTTTTACCTTATCTTTCACACCTCTTTTAGTGTTTATTTTGGCTAGTTTCAACCATAGTTTCTTTTACCTTTTGTTTTCAAACCTCCAACAAGAAAGAACCACAACTTAGGAACCAACATGAGTCATCATTCATCTAGTGTTAATGGCGAGGGTACTAGTCGTAAAGACCCTTTATCTAGAATCTTAGATGAGTTGAGTTCCCTCAAGTTATGCAAAGAAAAACAAGAGAGAAAAGAAAAAGGAAAAAAAGAGTGGAAGAAATAAGTCAAGATGAAAGAAAGAAAATAAGAGAGGAAGAAAGAAGAAAAATAATGAAAGAAATGAAAAGAGAAAAACATGCCTCCTATAGTAGTCATAACTCTTGCAAGAGCCTAAGTGAAGAACTTCGTGACTATTACGAAGGAAGGCATAGGTCACATCTTAGACCTCACTCCCATAGAACAGAAAAGGAAAGAAAGCCTCAAGAGGCTAACATTAACCTCCCATACTTCCATGGGAAGGACAATGTAGAGGCTAACTTAGTTTGGGAAATAAGGGTAGAGCAACAACTTAAAAAGAAGTCTACTTCAAAATCTTATGGCTCCCACTCTTATCCAAAGAAAGACCAAGGTCAAGGCATCTTAGGGGTGACACCTTCTAAGCCCAAAGATGATAAGGGGAAGACAATAGAAAAGCAAGCCCCTAAGGCTAGTATGCAAGAGAAAACTAGCTCTATAAAGTGCTTTAAATGTCTTGGAAAAGGACACATTACTTCTCAATGCCCCACCACAAAAACCATGATTATGAGGGGCCAAGACATTTATAGTAGCCAAGATAAGGCTAATACTTCACCTTCCTCTAGTGAAAGTGAAAAGGCAAAAGGGGAAGAATCTAGTGAAGAAATCTACCCCCAAGAAGATGGACAACCATTAGTGGTTAAAGAGAAGTGTAAAGAGGTAAGTGTCTCCTCCAAGAGGTTAGCTAAGAAGGAAACTCATTTTACAATAAAGACAAACATTAAAGAAACTTTCCCTCTTAGACAACCTCCACATTTTCTTTTTTGTAAAAAGAAACTTGCTAGCATTGCCACACCTCTTGGGCTTGAGTTTATTCCTCAAGTAAAGAAGTTGTTGGATGGGGGTTTGGTTCGCAAGAGCTTAAATCCTTGTGCTTTGTTGGTGCCCAAAATAGGTATTATTAGGCACCAAGTCCCTAAAATAGGTGGTATGATGAATGTTTTGAGTGGTGCAACCCTCTTTTGTAAAATCACTCGTGCACCTAACACCTTCATGGTGTTTGTACATAGGGACCCATTAGGTAGGTTTGTTCTTATTTTTAGTTTCAATACAAACTTAGGTGCTCATATGGGACACCTTAGGTTTGTCATACTTTTTGGTAGGAATAATCAATATGAAAATACAAAAAAAAGGTATATTTTATTGCGTTACTTTTCTTAATTTTTCAAATAGTGATCAACGGGTTCCCATGAACCCTAAGAGAATAAAGGTCATTCCTGAGTGGCCCACTCCACCAAGTATAAGAAAAATTTGGGGCTTCCATGACTTAACGAACTTTTACAAAAGGTTTGTCCCATATTTTTCTATACTTGTAGCACCACTCATTGATTTGGTGAGAAACCATGTTCCTTCATGGGAAGATGCCCAGGAAATGGGTTTTCAGACCTAACCTTACTTCAACATACCAAACACCACTAATACATATGTTTTTTTTTCTTTTTACAGGTGTTGAGGGAAGGAGCCCAGAGTATGAAGAACCTCAAGATTTGAGGTCAAATCCTTTCCAAGGTGGAGGGAATGATGCAATCCTACCCCGCAAGGGCATTGGATAGAAGACTCCAAGTAGATTGGGCCAGAGATCCAAGGGAAGGCCCTAGGGTTCTCATGAGCCTTAGGGTAGATTTCGAGCCCATGGGATATGTATGAGCCCGCTTATCTTTGTAAATATTAGAATAGGTTTTTCCTTCGTTTGGGCCTTGTATTTTGGCCATTCTAGTTGTATAGGGTTTTAGCCTTGTATTTCGAGGCATTTTGAGTAGTCTTTGTAGTAGGGATTTTTTTTGTATTTTCATGTATTTTGTCATGGGGGTGAGCTTAGCTATTATAGGGGTGTGTAGCTAAGCTCTAGCTTCTCTTCTCAAGGAGGTGAGCTTAGTTATTAGAGGGTTGTGTGTAGCTAAGCTCTAGCTTCTCAAGGAAGCTTCTCAAGGAGGTGAGCTTAGTTTTTAGATGGGTGTGTGTAGCTAAGCTCTAGCTTCTCAAGGAAGTTTTCTCAAAGAAACTTCTCAAGGAAGTTTTCTTAAGAAAGCTTCTCAAGGAAGCTACCTAGTCTATAAATAGAAGCATGTGTAACACTTGTTGTAACTTTGATGAATGAGAGTCTTGTGAGACACAACTCAAAGTTCAACTTCTCTCTCTTTTTCTTCCTTCAATTTCGTGCTCCCCTCTCTCTCTCTCTCTCTCTCTTTCTTTTCCCCCATTGAAGCATCCTCTCCATGCTTTTTATCCAAGGCTTATCTTGGTGGTGAAGTTCCTTCTTCCATGGCTTATTCCCTTGTGGATGGCGTCTCCTCTCACCTCTTCCCCTTTGTCTTCCGCTGCATCTCCATGGTGAAAAATCACCAATAAAGGATCTCATTGAAGCTCAAAGATCCAGCCTCCATAGAAGCCCCACAAGCAAGCTTCCATCATTCTACATCATCAACCCTCTCACACAACCTTTTGTTCACCACTTCTAGCTCCTCCACTTTGGAATTTATATTAGCACCCAAACCATCAAATACCTCCACATGCCAACCCCAAAGTTTTTTTTTTAGAAATTTTAGCTTCTCCTTAATGAAATATTTTCCAATCGTCTACAAATCCTCATCTTGACATCACCAAATTTGCCAACAATTTTCTTTTCTCATTCAAATAGCAAGATGAGTATATATTAACAAGATAAAAATTGTTGCCATTGAGATTCCATACCACGCAACACCTAACAAAACCTTCACCAATATAAGAATACCTAAAAGAAGACAAAAATTCCTCCACAAAAATAAAATCCCCCTAGATCGCCCTCTTTGGACCATATGATTGCAGTAAGCTCCATATCTTGGATATGCTAAACATAAAAACCATTAAGGTGGCTCCCTTCTAGACCAAGAACCCTAGCTAATTCCCATAACCTCCAAGCTATCTCATCATTATATAACTGTAGGATTTTGCTACTATTCTCCAAACTTATAGCTTTCGCCACTAACATTTCTCCCACCATAATAGGATGTCTAGAATTTGAACAACCATGTGTTTCACGCACCAACCTTTCTCCTACCATAAAATTTTCTGGGTATAAAAGCAAGCATAGTTACTATACTACACACTGTGTCACCTCACTTAGACCCATAATTATTATCTATAATTACATATATGAGGAGAAATGAACTTATTACACTAGTAGGTTTTTTATATTTACTCTTCTTAAAGAATATAGATATGTAATCATAAAGGTGACATTTGCTTATATTTTAAAAAATATGTTGTGCTTAAATTTTGTACATTTGATTTTAAAAAGTAAGCTCCTAAACCAATAGTTGGATTAATGAGATTCCATTTTTAAACTGCAATAAGTTAAAAATGACTAACCCTAGGAGTGAGTTGATCTTACATATATAGTCACAAAATTTAGGATTGAGTATAGATCATAGAACCAGTATTTTGTTAGACGACAAATAAGTAAGAAGCACATCCCCTTACTATTTGTCTATAAATGTTCCTCCATATATATTTCTTTCAGTGCAATCACTTAAATTAAAATGATAACATTTATTTATTATAATATACGAAAAATTAGTTACTCTCGTGATTATGAGTATATAGGTATTTACTAGATGTAGATAACAACAATAAAGGTACAGTCTTCGAGAAAATAGTGAGGGAATAGAACTTATCATTAACTTCAAATTTGTTCTTTTAAAAAAATTATTGACTAGATGATGAATATTTTGTTATTTCATTAGATGACAAATTAAACAAAGACCGATACCATTTTCACTTGTCTATAAATACTCTTTCATTTTCTTTCGGAGCTATAACTAAAATTAATACGCAGCGATAATCCTTGTTACTTACCATATATGACAAATTAGGAATCATTTTTTCAACAATTCTTTTTGTATTTGACTTTATACAACTATTGTATATAGATATCATAACAACTTAATTAAGCCCAAGTAAGGTACAATTGTTGTGAGTTTTTTCTCCCTTTAGGATACTTTTGGAAGCTCAAAGGGGAAATCAAACTAAAAGTTCAAAAAAAAAACTATTGGTCAAGAAATTCCTATCTCCTTTATTTATTTTACTTTAAGTGTGAAATTCAAAATTCATGGAACTTTGCACTGGTTAAAACAATGAATTTGATGGATTATGTGATAATTCTTTATTTTCTTTTCTTTATTTGTAAAAACACATACTAAAAGCAAGTTTATATATAACCTTTTTTCTTCTCCCTACTCCTCCATCTTATAGTTCCTTAAAGAAACCTGATAAAATTGAGGACATTAAATACTCATGGCTTATATTTTTCTTAATATATTTGGAAACAAAAATTTTAAAAAATTGTACCTAAGAGAAGTTAGTGTTATATTCTATTAGTATATACCATGATGCATTTACAACTCTGAGCCTACATGCCAGGAGCCTAATGTTTATTAAATTTAGGCAATAATGAATAAGGATAATAATATTAGATAGAGTAGAAGTGTACATGTGTGTATATAGATATTGGATAGGGCCTAGGGCTAAAATGGAAGCTCTAGATGTAATCCTCTGAAGCTTGGTGCCAAAAAGGTTGGTTTGAAGCCATTGGTGAAGTTTTTTTTTTTTGGTCTAAATCATAAGTATTTTCACTAGAGGCAATTTTGTTCGAGCTGGGTAGCACCTCTATGAGAGGCAAAGTTCTTCCTTCAAGTATTTAACGTAGTATTATATCCATGACTCAAATTTAAAACCTCTAGTTAAGCTGAAATAATCAAGTTAGTTAAGCAACTTTTGAAGTTTATTCCATAAGAGTGAAATATAAGGGATATTGCATAATAGCAATAGCACTAGGTAATTTGTAGCTTAATGAAAATTTCTATTCAATCTCAAAATATTTCCCCATTTGGTCTTGCAGCAACACTTATAGAAGAAAGCTTCATTTATATTTCACAATCACATTTAGCAACTCAGTGGATAGGTTGTGGATTGATAGAACATAAGTAATGTAAAGGAAATAAAGTACTTTACTAGAAGGAAAATGATTGGTGAACATATGTTGGTGCTTGAAATTTGACTTTCCAAAAATAATCATCCTTAGTAGAATCATATGTTGTTGAATTAGGCTAATAGTATTATTATTTACCCTATTCTTTAATTTAGGATATATTTATCATTAATTATTTTTAGATTAAATTATCCTTAATTAATTGTTATGACAAATAATTAGAAGACAGAAAAATGTATTAATAATAATAGGGGTAGTTTTAAAAAATACATATTTAATTATTTTGATACAAATTTAAGACAATTATACTTCACTAAATGAAACTATAAAATCAATATTATTTCCAGCATGATATCAAGATTTTCCAATTCGTGTAGTCCTAGATGACCAAAAAGTTACCTCAATATGGTGTCACTAGACACCATTACCACTCATGTGATCATGAGAGTCATTTGTGCTTGTCAATTAATTAAAGCCTACATTTTTACTTGCACTAATAGAAATTAACTAATTTTAATGAATTGTTTTGAAAGAATAACAAACTAATTAAGCTCAGGTTAAGTAGAGTTGTTATGAGTCTTCATCTCTCTTTAGGATACTTTTAGAATCTCAAATGAGAAATCAAAAGAAAACCAAGTTAGCTAAAAAAATGAATAAATTAAAATTATAGGTTAATTAATTTCTATCGCTTTTATTTATTTAATATAAATGTGCATGACAAAATTTGTAGAACTTTGTAATTATTAAATAAGGCATTTGGAGGATTATCTAATAATTCTTCATCATTTACTTTTCTTTATTTTCAAATACTTATACAAAAGTCATGTTTATATTTAACCATCTTTTCTTGTCCATATTCCTCCATTTTTTGACCCAACTTGGGTGCCTTATGTTGTGATGGGTGGAAAATTTCTAATATATTATTTTACTTATAAGTTTTTTTAACTAAGTTATATACTAGACTTTCAATCGATGCTCTTGTGACAAATATACCACCAAATTCATCTTAGATAAAAGTAAATGACACATGTGGTCCCTAAATATAAATTTTTTCCATTATGTCAATCCTCCAGTAAGTCTCTGTTATGATTTTTTTTCCGTCTAGACCATAGATATCCTCCATTGGAAGCCATGTTGTTAAAATCAAGTAAAACCACTATCAACAACAAAACTATCCCTCCAAGCATTTAACACAACTAGATAACCTCATATTGTAAGTAGGGAAGACAATTGGGAGGGTATGGGTAGTAATCTTCCCACACACCCTCATACTTACATGGATGCTTGTTAAGAAGATATCCACGAGTTATATATATATATATATATATATATCAAAGACTTGGCCATAAAGTCAGTGTTAAAGCAATAAGAAAAAAAAATAGAGTAGAAGGACATTTGAAGGCAAAAAATAAATCCATCTTACTTGGCATCACTATTTTTAATTAGCTTTGTTAGGAATAGAAATAAAAATCACTTTGCTCTTTTTTATAGGCATACATGGTTGACTTGCCTGAAAATGTTTGATCAATTAATTATTTTTAAGAAAAATATCTTATTGACCAATCTTTAGGACATTGGTTAAAAAATTGAAAAGAAAAAATATTTTGTGTAAAGATACATAAGATAGTGTAAAAAAAATCTTAGACGACACCATTTTACACATCTTAATAATTTTTTCTTTTTAATTCTTTGACTAGTGTTCTTAGTAATATTTATCTTTTAAAAATAGGCAAAGGAAACTTGTTAAGAACATTCTAATCAGATAAAAAGCATGCACACTTGCCAATACAGGGCTTGTCAAGACACATTTATCCCCTAATCCTACTCAATACATAACTAATGTCAAGTAAAAGCTGAGAAACCTACACACATCCACTGTTTTGTTGCCAAGTTTTGCACGCCCCCACAAACCCATTTGTCTGACATCATACAACTGATGAATATAAGGTACTTCCTGTAACCATGATCAGCATCACAACTTTTTGCTCTAGTAGTGTGAGAGACTAGCAGTCCATCTCCACCGCAATGTTCCACACACCTGACAACTCTTCCAAACCGAGTGAAGCAGTAAAATATGCATCATTTCAAGCACTTCAAGAATCTCGAAGTCATGTAGACGACAAGAAAGTCACCTCAATGTTGTCACCATTACCATCACAATTGATGTTGCGACCCAGGTCATCTCGGGTGACACTTGACCTCTTGTCCATCATGGAGGAGCCTGTGACAACAATCTGAATTTTGGGTATTGAGATTCAACCTTACCTCCCACCACCACCTGGGTCTGTCCGAATTTTGGGTGTTGAGCTTCGACCTTACCTTCCACCACCTGGGCCATTGTTGGAACTCGACGCTCCTGTATCCAACGCAGACATGAAGCCACAACCCTCATAATCTGCCTACCCTGTTCCGAGAAGGAACCAATTCGGATGGCAGAGCTGGATTTGAGTTTGAAGATTTAGGGCATTTCGTGTCTAAGGTTTTCAATCGAGTTTGCTTGAGACTTAATTGAGTTTTTAAATTTTGTTTGTTTGCTAATTTATGTTTCACAAGGCCTTGGGAATTTAGTCCAAGCTAATTCAAGTTGGTGATAGGTCGTGATTAGTCTGATAATTGGTCGTGGATTTTCAATAATAATTATGTCCTTTGAAATGAATTTCAATTGATTAATTGATTATGTCAAACCAATAAATTAAGCTAAAATATGATGTTTTATAGATTATACATGAAAAAAAGAGTGACCAATTTAGAAACAAATAAATTAAATGCCAAATGGACTAGGTAAATCTATTATCACCTTTGGAAATTGAGCTTCAGCAAGGGCTTGAAAATGCTCCAACTCTTTTCTGTCAAGAAGAAATATAGCTTATAAGACTCTATACTAACAAGAAGAAATAAATTTTTGCAAAGCTAAAAAAATGTACAACCAGACTCTTACATATATTTTTGGTTCTTGAAACTCAGAAACCTCTGTTTCATCAAACCAAACAAGTTTTGGTAGCCATCAATTTCAGCCATATTCCATTTATCAAGACCTTGGTTTTCTCGATCGTGTCTGACACAATTACTATGACTCTCTGGTTGTTTCTCCTTACAGTTAATGAAGACAAATAATTGTAACAATCAAATCTTACTTCCCAGTCCACATTCAAATCATTAAGCCAAATTCACAATTTGCCACAGATTGGTCACGGATGAATGTGCATATAAAACATTAGTTTAACTGTCATAATTGAAAGAAAAAGAAAATTCACAATTACTTTTTCCCAGCACATAAATTCACTCTTGAAGGTTCAACAAAATTTATGAAGGTAGTATCAGGAACTTCAACTTACTTGATCGAAGGCAACGATGTTGCTGCACGACAACGGTCCATTTGTACCCAATCCATCTAAAAAATCCAACAAGACAAGAGAAAAGCAAACAACAAAACATCAGAACAAAGCATTGAAACAAACAAATAAGAAAAAATTAAGAAGTAATGTTTGATTAACAGCTTAACATAGGACTATATTGGAGAAACTCACAAAGTTTGGCCAAACCTTTGCTATGGAGGAGTTGGTTGGAGCAGAAAAGTGTAAGCACCAAGCCCTAAGTAAAGAATTTGTGTGGAAAAATTTTGTAGCAAGGTTATTTTGGGTTGAAAAATTTGTGTGCCCTGAGTAAAGAAACCCTGACCTTTTGTAGCAAGGTTGACTTTTTATGCAAAATCATCATAGTCACCCCATGCAATGCTCCCAGATAATATTCCCATCACTATAGCAGCCCACGATTGCACAAGCACTGCACATTATAGTCACACCCCACGTTATAGCCTCACTGTGGAAAGGGAGGGCAGGATTTTTAGTTTTATGCTGAATTTTAAAATTTTAATTGTCTTACCTGGTGTAGCTTCTATTTTATTCCTTCATAGTTTTTAATAGTATTATTTTTCTAGGACTACACGCTATCATGTGATCTTGCCAACGAAGTTAAACTCTGGTATACTAATTCTAAAATGTGATCATTAATCAAAAACCAAAGACAATTCTCTCTCTCTCTCTCTCTCTCTCTCTCTCTCTCTATATATATATATATATATATATATATATATATATATATATATATATACCTGCTATTGGGGTGATGCATACAAGTCTAGTTAAATTAGTCCACTTGCACCTCTATTATTTACCAGGAAAACTGTGAGCTTAATCTGCTAAATAGGACTCAAATAGCTGATAATAAAAAATAAGGCTCCAATAAAAAAAATAATATCCACCTAATATTTTCTGTAAGAAACAAATAGAATAAGTAGTTACAATGAGTCTATATATGATAATTTCTCAATTTCTCATAATAGGAAAATGGAATTAGTCATATAGGTACTTCATCATTACAGAGCAATTAAATTAAATATCAATAAA
>NC_038245.2:20035598-20221956 GCF_000004515.6 Glycine max | reverse complement strand
TACATCAATAGCAACACTTGCAGGTAAAAAATCATATTTAATTCCATCTTATAAAGTGATTGGACAATTTAATTTTGGCCTAGAGCCCATCCTATTATATTGGAAGGAATAACAGAAGAAACTGTTCTTTACTCATTTGGGCAATTTGCAACTTTTAACTAGGAAGATTTAGATCTTTTGTAGTAAAATATTCAACTACACAAAGCGTAATTTTTCAAAAGATTTGTTATGTATTAGATCGAAGCATGAAAATATCCCATTCTTTTTTTTTTCACTCTTCTCATTTATAATAAAAAAAGACTTAATGTCACTTTTGATTTAATTATTATGTTATGTAATTTTTCACTTTATACATTAAATTTTAAAAATTTAATTCTAATTTTTTATTTTAAAAATATATTATTTTGGTTCTTTTTTTTTTAATTTTCCGCTAGATACATTAGTTTTATATTAACTTTTAAATTTTAAACAATTGATATTAAGCTTATAAATATTACTATTCAACTCCTCTTTTAGTGATCAACTGATTCATTTCAACACAAACAACTAATTTGAAGCATAAAAGCTTATCAATACATCCTTCATTCCAAAATTTCATTGCAAGGAAGGAAAAAAAACATAGTTAGGTGATTTAAAAAATTTATGCTTCTAAAGAAAAAAAAATCTACTTTTAGAAAGTTTTCATTTTGCAAACACTTTACAGCCTTTGTGAATCATTTGGAATAATTGAAAGAGTGTTCATATGTCTTTGTACTTCACTGTGCATCCCGTGATTGAGTGACTTAAGAAAGAGAAAAATAATTTGTTTAGTAAATAGGAAAAGAAAAAGGCACTCACGAGATCAACCAAGTGGATTAATTGGTGTGTGTTGTGAGTTATTTTAGTTGTAGAGTTGTGGGTAAAGCTAAATAGGCTTGTAAAAGAAAATTTGGGTCTTAAACCTTGAATAGGCTACAGGAAACTAAATTATGTAACTCACTAAATTATTTTTTAGGACAATAGTAACCAACAACCATTGAAGAATAATTTACTTTCAGACAGTTAAAAAATTGTAGAAAAATCATAGTTGTAAAAAAGACATTGTTAAAAGCAAATTGTGACAAACCTTTAGACAAACTTAAAATCTAATTTTCTTTCCTAAGAATTGCATCGTATGTGAATATGGATGTGTCCGTTAGAAGATGGATGTTTGTTAATGTGTTTCAAAATTCAAGTTGTCAATTTATATATTGTGTTTGTAAAGTTTAAAAAGGTTAATAAAATTATTTGGTTACAAATTAACAACTACTTATAACTTTTAAAGAAATAATAATAATAATAATAATAATAATAATAATAATAATAATAATAATAATAATAATAATAATAATAATAACATATTATAAAAAGAAAGACTATTTAAAAGAAAAATAAATAATACTAAAAAATTATCTAGAAAAAAAATGCAATTATATTTACAATGAATATTACAAAATAATAGAATATTTTATTACTATCTAGATAATATTATTTACAGAACCAAATAATTATCAAATATTTTTTTAAAAATTACCTAATATATAAAGAAAATTAATTTAAAAAAGTCTGGGGGGCCAAGGCCCCCCTCATTTTGCCATAGGTCCACCCCTGCTCATTTTATTCCTTGTAAAATTATGTTTATCATTTTCAATACATTATTCTCTTTTGCAGTTCTATACTGTTTTCTTTAATTCTTTCAAAATTTTCTCTTTTGAACAATGTTTATTTTTTTAACAATGATTGATAAAACAAATTAAAAAAGTAATCAAAATTCAATGAAAAATACTCACAAAGATAGGCAACTCTTGGATTCTCTTCCTCAATTTGAAGGGTAGCTATGACAATAGGCACAAGGCTAGCAAGTGAAGAAGGAATATCTCCACTGTCCAAATCACCTTCCCCATTTCCCAAGTCCCCATTGAAGAATTTAAAGCAGTTTTAGGATGTGCAAAAATATACACGTACATACAAATTATAACTTATAAATCATCAATATGAGAGAGAGATCAAGATTGTGTACCTTCATGCATTAACTGTCTATTGAAGTTATTAGTAAATAACGATTGTATTAGATCAGCAACCTCTTGCTGGACATCAATCAAATAGCCCAACTAATCAGAAGAAGGCCAATGTAATAGTATTCATCAATTAATTTAGAGTCATAATAATATAATTATTTACCATAAATAACAGTAATTTATAATTAAAGAATAGTTCCTAATAATTGAATAATGTTAATCCGCCTAATTGATTAAAAATAGATATAGTTCATCTAACAAATTCATAATAGGAGCCCTCACCATCTTATTTGGTTGCAGCATACCAATCCCAAAAGTATCATTTGTGCCACAGGTGCTAGTCATGGTCCTGCCACCACTGCCACAACTAAGGTATTAAAGCACAGTTTCTTCACAACAACTTAATCATTGTAAGCCATGAAACAGGGTTCTCAGGCACATAGCCTGCATCTTGTCCATCAAAAACTTCCCCAGACATCCCAGCAGCTATGAAACCAAACTCATGAAACAACATATCAGTATCCTTTTCAACAGAAACCAAAAATCGAACCACACACAAAAGAAACTAAAAAAGGGAAATAAAGAATTCAACAATCATCCCATCTACACTTGCTCATCAAGGAGATGCCTAGTTAACAACATCAATCACCATTTGATATCTTTACAAACTAAAATTAAATTCCATAACTTCCAATGCCTTAAAAATTTTGAACCATGCATCCGTTGAATAAAATAACCCAATCCAGCGTTCATCCATAACAGAACAAAGTTCAGAGAAACAACTTCACCGAACAAAACGCAAAGCACAAGTTTAGATGCGAAAGGGAAGTGAAGAAAGAGAATGCAATTACGCAACACTAACAAACAACGAAAACACCAGGACTCGTGTTTGAACTTCCTTTTCGAAAGAAAAAAAATTAAATTGAAGAGGGGAAACAAAGAATAATGTGGAAACCATAACACGAGTAGAATAAAGAGTTGAGAAAAGTGGTTTCAGAACTTACTATGATTCTCGAAGCTTTGGAAGACGGAGAGAAGAGAAAAACGGTGGCGTTTGGATATGTAGAGAACAGTGCTTCGCAGAATTTAGGTTTTTGTAAAGGATGAGAGATGGAGCCACCAATTTAGGTTTTTGTAAAGGATGAGGAAAATATTGTTCACCGCTTGCATTGCGTTTATTAATTTAAGGATATAATAATTTATAGAGCCAACAATTTAGGGTTTTGATATTATTAATTTTTTAATCAATTGAATTAAATGTTATCTTTTTTATATTTTTTAATAATTTAGGGTTGAGTCTAACAAAAGAAAATGTTTATTATAAATTTTTGCCTTAAATGGATTATGTTAAAGAACATACATAAATGAATTGAAGTGTGGTTCTATTACTCTTTCTTTAATAATTATTTTAATATGAGAAAAATACTGAAAATATTGTATGTTATTAAGTTTCTGATTAACTTTCTTAAAATAATTATTTTAATACGTATTTGTTTTATTGTTTTTGACTTACCCTGTTATTTGTAGGTTGAAACTTTTTAAATTTTATCTACACCAATGGACTGTAGGTACAAGTTTTATAGGATTTTACTAACACCAAGTAATCGTAGGTTGCAGAGTGCTGGTCGCAGAGTGCTTACTCTAACTCTCTTCAAGTTCAAGTTTTCGATCTTGTTTTCAAATTTTTGGAAGGGCAGCGGAAGAAAATAAAAAGAAAAGGAATAATAGAGAAAAATATATTTAACAAATTGGAAGTTGAAACTAGACGTGGAGGAGATGATAAAGTTTATTGGTTCTTTAGTAAATTCTTTAATTTTTTGAAATACACTTTTGATTTTTTAGGTGACCATCACTAGCTACTTTCAGTATTTGGTACGCCCAGAACAAGGGGGTATGCATAATTTGGAATGAAATGAATAATTATTTTTCATTTTATACTTTTTTATTTTTTATTATTACAGCTTTTTTATTTTCTTATACTTTAACATATTACTATTCTAAATTAAAATGATTGTTTTAGAGTATATGTTTGTAAAATTATTTGTATTAAATTTCAATGAACTGAATTAAAATTTAAATTTTTATTAAGTAAATCTAAAAAAATATATTTAATTGAGCATTAAAATAACTTTTGACAAAAAAAATTCATCACTATTTAAATATAATTTTTTTTTCTTTGTTTCTTCTTTCCTAAATAATTTTTTTATTAAATTTATTGACAAAAAATTCACATAATTAAAAAATGAGGTTAAAAATAATAAAAAAATGACAAATGTAATAAAAAAAATTACATGTGGATTATAATTAACTCTAAATTTAAAGACTTAAAACATAATTTTCGTGTCTCATGAAAATATTTTTATTTTTGTTTTGAAAAAATTGTTTAAAAATAATGAAAATATCATTATTTAATTATTTAAATTAAACCACTGTAACATATATTTTTAATAAATCAAATTAATATATACAAATATTTTAATTTACTTTAAATTTAATGATAATACGATAATATAAATATAGTAGGATTTCATAGAATTTTTAAACAATATTCTCCATTTAACTTTTTAAGAAGAAAAAAACTAATTTTTTTATTTTTATAATAATTAAATAAAATATATTAATAATAAATTTTAATTTTTTTACGATATAATTGTTTTTACCAATATTATATAAAAATTCTATAAAAGTTAAACTCTATTATTAAAAACAATTTTTTTTTTATTTTCAAATGAACTAATATCAAATAATTTATATAAATGTGTGTTATATTTAAATGATAATCATGAAATAATAAAACTAAAATTACGAAATTCATTTTAAAAATTTAGTTGAATTTTTAAATGCTTACCTTTTGAATTTATTATTGTTTATTAATTATTATATTTTTTAATTAAACTATAATTAATAACTCAATATATGATTTTTATAAAATATATAAATAATTAAAAAAAGAATTTATATTAACATCGGTTATTTGAAAACCGATGTCGTTAAATAGTTACAACATCGGTTTTCGAATAACCGATGTTAAAATTGAATTTAGTGTGATTTTAATATCGATTATTTTAAAATTGATGTAGTAAGTGCTTAACGACATCAGTTTTCAAATGATCGATGTTAAAACTGAATTATTTTAACATCGGTCATTTGGAAACCGATGTCATTAAGCACTTACAATATCGGTTTTTCAAATAACCGATGTTAAATCACAATAAATTCAATTTTAACATCGGTTATTTGAAAACCGATGTTGTAAATGCTTAACGACATCGGTTTTCAAATAA
Organism: Glycine max; assembly: GCF_000004515.6. Classification (NCBI taxonomy): domain Eukaryota; kingdom Viridiplantae; phylum Streptophyta; class Magnoliopsida; order Fabales; family Fabaceae; genus Glycine; species Glycine max. Next base: position 20,216,636 of record NC_038245.2, on the reverse strand, counting down.
CCAATGTTAATAGGGCAATGTTAAAACTCATTTTTTTAGTAGTGATTATTTCCTTAACTTTTTGTTCATCCTTAATTTTAGTCCTTTAACATGTTTCTATCATTACTTGTAATCCTTTTAAGGGACTAAAAGTAAGAATGGAAAAAAATTTAAGGGACTAAACATCAAAGACGAAATAAAAAGTTAAAGACTATAAATTCGATTAAAAAAGTTTGGGGGACTAAAAACAAAAATTTTAAAAAGTTTAAGGACTAAAAAGTTAGTAAATCCTATTATGAATTACAGGTTGAGTTTATTGTAAGAACCAAAAAAACATTTTAATAAAATGACAATTTATATTGGTTTTGTCAAAATTGATATTGAAATGTGTTATACAAGATTCATATGTGCTATACAACATCGGTTTTAACCAAAACCAATGTGGCATAGCACATTTCAACATCGTTTTTGACAAATCCAATGTCGTATAGCACATTCAACATCTGTTTTACTAAAATGGATGTTGTATATGATTTTCAACATCAGTCTTGCCAGAACTGATGTAGAAAGCACTTTACATATTACACAGTTTTGACCACCAATTAGTAGGGGTGGTCATAGTTTGGTCATTTAAATAACCATAACTATAACTAAAAAATATTTAGATTATAAGTATTTATAATAACTATAACTAGTTATAATTTGCTATAACTGGTTATTGATTTTAAAAACTGGTTTGATAAGCGTTTTTAAATATACTCTCTTTGGTCTGAAATATACAGAAAAAAAAAACATTTTTCATGGTCTCAAATATAAGAAAATTAAAACTAACTTTACCTTATTTAATGATGTTATCTTTAAAATATCTTTCATTTAATGGAGATGTTAGTTTCAATGACTTTTTCTCATCCTTGATATCAAACTCCAATGAAGGGTAAATTGGAAAAATATAAATTTAATTGAAATTTATGCAATTAAATGTGATTAACTAACTTTCTTATTAGTGTATCATTTTTTTTCATATACTTGAGACCAGAGAGGATAATTAGTTATTTGAAATAAAAATAAATTATATCTAGATCAGTTATATAACCGGTTATGGATAAATATAAAAAAAAAAGTTATTCGAAATAATCATTTCTATAAAATTAGCTGTAGTTTTATAACTACTTTTATTATTATTATTATTATTATTATTATTATGAAAGCAGGAAAAAAGTAGATCGAATAAGGGCATTTGAGGGGAACAATTAATCCCTCTTATTTGGTATCACTAATTTTATTAACATTGTCACACACTTTGTGAACATGTACCCAAAAAAGAAAACACTACCAACCATAAAAATCGTCTCTATTTTCCAACTTTGTTAACTTTTTTTCTTGCTCTTGGCTTCTTCTTTTCTTGCATAGCTCTACTAGTTTTAATGTTCTGTCCACTTGTAGAATTTGGATCAGTGTTTTCAGCTTGGACAGATTGAGTGGCAGCAACTAAAGTAGCATTTGGATCAATAGGAATTGCCTCTCCACCGGTCGCACCTTCAACAGTTGATTTCTATAATGAAAAAATTACTATGATAATAATTGTAGTTGATCAATTGGTAACTATAAAATACCAACCAATAATCATAAAGTTTAAAGTTACTATACAACCTTTTTTCTTTGCTCTTTTTCACTGGAGCCCATTGACAAATCCAAGAGTTGTGTGCAAATTCATTACAAGTGGAACACCTGAGAGTGTTTGATCTCTTAGCCTCTTGTGTTCCTGAAGGTCTCTCAACATGAATCTTTTCCCTTGCTTTTGTAGGTCTACCTGTCATCCTTTTTAAAGCTGGAGCATTTATGTTGGGATAGCCTCCCGTATTAGTAACATCAAGCTCATGCATTGGATGAATAATTCCAGCATAAGCAAATATTAGCATAGAAATAGAGAACATTCTATGACAATACTTCTCAAATTTGTCCCTCTTATAAGCAATGCATGTCGAAGCATGTTTACATGGCAAGCAAGTTATCTGCCAATATTTACAGCGACAATAACTATCTTTCAACTTTACCACAAAATCAGTAAACTCATTCTTTACCTGATACTCATCATTGCCACCATGTGTGACAACACAATACCTCCCATCTTCCACAATTTTATCCAAGACACTTTTGACCCTAGGGGTAATAGTAAATTGGTAAGTTGCAGCCTTGTCTCTCCTATTGTCAAAAAGTGTCATTAATCTACAAATTATAGATTACATCATTGATAGGACAGTCTATTTCCTATCGTCCCAACCCAAGCATTAAATACTTCACAGAAGTTGTTTGTTACATTGTCACTCTTGCATTGAGGGTCAAATGTGTGCCTAGCCCATGTATGCTTTGGTTTGTCTTTATGTAAGAGCCAATCAGCATGTTCTTTACTCAATTTCCTTATAGCACCAATAGCTTTTTCAAACATTAATTTATTATATGCCATAACAATGTTAGAGATAGGGGGAGCAACATGGTGAAAACCCTAAGGTTAAAGCTTGAAGTGGAGTTTTTAAAGAAATTTTGGCTTTTACATGCCCGACTCCTTTGAGTGGCATTTGTATTGGTTGTTATCTTGATTGACGGATCTTAGTACATTTGATATATGTTTTGCATCATACATCATCATTGTTTAGGTGAAGGAAATTTTCTAAGTTAGAAAAATTTCTTCAAAGGCAAAAACTCTCTATTTTAATCAATTACAACCAACTGTTTGAAGCTTGTAGAGTTGAGTCTCGTATCGGTTTAATCAATTACATATATCTCACAATCCATTAGAATGTTATTTGAGAAAATGACTAATTTAGTCAGGAGTCTTTGCTTTAATCGATTACCAAGTGGATTAATCGATTATTATTTCTCTCTCATTCAGTTGTTCAGATGTTAACAAGAATACACTACTACAAAAGTCATTTACTACGACGTACCAACAAGGACGGTCCACAGAAAAACAATGTAGAATCTTTAGATTGTAAGTTAAAGGATGGTTATTTTAAAAACCCGTCTTTGAATTGTTATTTTTTTCTCTCTCTTATCTTATCTTCTCGGGTATACTACTGACCCTTCATTTTCCTCTCTCATTGTTGCCTTGTATCTCCCTTTCTATTTGTCGTTTTCTCTCTCTGGCAGAGAACAACATGGGTGGATGTGGACCATGAGCTTCACTCCAATGACCTCACCACCTCAGGTGCCACCACCTGAGTGTCATCTCCCTCACCTTCGCGAGCAGCTCTGCATGCAATTCAAGCAACACCACCGTCCATAGAAGCAACGAAGTGGACGCCTCCTGCACCGCGAAGAGGAAGTCGAAGAGGTAGCCACTGATCTCGGTGTCGGTGGAGAACGGTTGTGGCATGTCTCCGGAGAGCTTGGCCTCCTTGATTTCCCTGAGCGTGTCTTGCATCCAGTAATCGATGATGCACGAAGGCTCTCCCCCTAATGTCCGCATCCTCGTTTTGCTCATCTTGGTGCACATGCCTAGGGCTTTGACAAGCCGGTCCACGGTGAGCCTCACGTTCCGAAATGACTATCTTTGTGCAATGGAGGTACTTCTGGTTTTTTAACGTTTACTCAATCTTCATTTTTTCCAAACCGAAAAGGTTGTTGTTTTGTTGATATTGTTGGGTGTCTAAATTTATTTTATTCTTTACCATTTCTCATATGCAGAGAAAGAGAAGACCAATGTTTAACTACATGGATAGAGTTCAACACATGGTTACTGTAAACATGAGAGGAATCTTTATGGATTGGTTAGTGGAAGTTGTTGTAGAGTACAAGCTTCTCTCAAAAACCCTTAATCTCTCTATGTCATACATTCATAGGTTTTTGTCTGTTAATCCTATGAGCAAATCGAGGCTTCAGTTGCTTGATGTTTCTTCCATGCTCATTGCTTCGTAAGCTTTTGCTTTTAACTTTTACAATGGTTTCCTCTCCTTAATCTATTGAAGCATCACAGATTCACAGCTGCGTTCTTTTCTAATATGTAGGAAGTATGAGGAAGTTAATCCACCCGGTGTTGACAAATTCTATAGCATCACTAATAACACTTATGAAAAGGCAGAGGTAAGTAAATATGTTGTTCGTTTATTCTTCTTTTTTTGCTTCGTTATTTTCCACTTACTTGGGTTTCCGTGGTTATTGGTGATAACATTGGTTGTAGAGATGGAAGCTAAAATACTTGCGTCCCTAAATTTTGAAATTGGAAATCCTACTGCAATCACTTTTCTAAGGTATATATTGCAAATGTGAATGTGAATTTGAATATTTAGCATTCTCAATTTTCCATTGTGCATTCTCAATTTACAATGTGTTTCCTTGTGCATTTTCAATTTCAGACTTAAGTTTACATACAATAGTAATAATTGGGGTGTTGGACTTCCTCCAGAAGAGAAAAATAAAAAGAACTGGCCACACTAAGCATCTGAATATTTTATTATTATCATTTATAAAATATGCTACTTTGGTCAGCAACATATCTAGTACTATATGGTATAATTATGAGCTTTGGGTTATTGAATTTGTATATGTTAGTTTACTGGCAAACCCATCCTTTAGGCCTCAGAAGTTGATGGAGTTCATAAACCAGAGTAAGTCATGGATTGCTACATGCTTATATGCCCTTTTTGATTTCCTGTTATTTCTTCAGGAAGAGTGAATTTTCCCCTTACAAGTTACAACATATTACCATATTGGCTTCCAATGTGTTCTTCTAGTCGTGTCACATTGTCTGATGACTGAAGTGTTGCAAAGATGGTAGTAGAATATGTAAATTACAACATTGAGTCTAGAAGGGTATTTTTTTTTTGTTTTATCAGTGAAATTGACTAAATGCAATTTGACTTGTGTATGTCAGCAATGATTTTCATTTTAGAAAGTATAGTAGTAACTATTGTTTCCTTGAATGCCCCTGTCAAGTTGTTGATTTCCTAAGTCACGTGTAGAAACTGAAATTTTTAGTTAAAAAATCTCGTGGCTTTTGACCCCCTTTTGTATTATTATTATTATTATTTGGTCTTCTATGATCCTCATCATAACACCATTCTGAGCTAGAACTTGAGAGGCCAGATGATGTCTTAAACTAATACATATGAATTTTACTAGAGCATTGACAACAACACCATTTAGGTATGCAGCAGGATCAAATTTTGCATCCATCTTTACTGTGCAATCTATTTGTGCTTCAGCAAGATGTGTGCTGGGTAATTAACATGCTTTGTGCTTTTAATATTGTATTTTGTGCTCTTATTATATATTAATACTCAGCCACTGATAACTTCTTTTAATTACAATATGCACCATTAATAGCATTACAGTTTAGGTGATATAAGGATGATAAAAAAATATGGCCTATGCATAGTGGATATGAATAGTACTGGACTTTTATGTAAAAGTTGCATAAGTAAAAAAGAAAAGGCATAGAGATAAGGTGTTTTGATTAAATTTGTAGGTGATTCCATTCTAGTTCGCAAGCAACTTGTTGTGAAAGACTTGATGAAATGTTTTTCCTAAAATTAGTTGGTACTTGGCTGTCTCGTTGACAGTATGCTCTATGCATAGAAAGATTAAGGGGAAAAGTAACCGAGAAAACTAGGTCTAAAGTATGAGTAGGTAGGTTTGGATAAATATTTTATTTAAAACCATTGTTGAAGCATTATACTTGGGTATTCTTACAAGTTTTTATTTGTTTGCATTCATTCTGAGTCCTTGCCTCAAAAGCTTCACCCTCCACCCTCATTTTTCCCTTCTAAATTTGCCACATGATGCTCTTTATAGATTTTTTTTTTCACTTAATTAGTTTATTGTTGGTGCAGGAGGCTGGCATCCATGTGAAGAGGCTACATTCAGCTGAAGGTGCAGAAATTTTACCACGTCCTGCAGTTGTAATAGTGATGGTTTTGGGTAGCCACAGCTACGGAGCTATCAAAAGGTACCTATTAATTAACTATACATTACTTTATTTAATTAGATGTAAATTATGTTTTTATTTTCTATACTTTCGTTCAATCTTATTTTTAGTCTTCAAACTTTCACAACATATAATTTAATTTTTGAACTTAAAAAAATGATTTTTACAACATAATGTATGCTCTACTGGAAAGTTGTCCAAGGACTATATAAACACATTTTTTTATGTTCTTGTTCTATATTGCCTAATATAAAAGTTTGAAGACAAAAAATAAAATTTAATGAAATATAAAAACTAAAAATATATTGTATTACATAGGTATTCATAGAGAAAAGTGAATAACTTTTAGAACGTCAATATAACTTTCATTAGTATTGTAGCTTCCTTTGAGAGTATACTTTTTATACAAGTGCCTGGTCATTATTTAGTTCAATAATAAATAATAAGTAAAACACATTAATATTTTAGATTCTTGTTAGATTCAAGCTGAATAAAGCTTAGCTTGACTTCACCTAATTTTATTCTTGATAATTATACATATAATACTTCATGCCAACCAAGGATTCACTGTTTTTTATTTGCTTTTTTTTTATTCCGGTCTTGATCTCTTCTACAACCTAACTATGTGTTTGGTATTGAAGTAGAAGCTACTAGTAGCATGCATAGTCTGCTACTAACAGTAGCTTTCACGCTTTTTTTCTTCTTACAAGTTGAAGTGATTTAGCTTCAAACATCCAAATTACACACACTAATTAAGCATGAGGTTGACATATGATGTGTCATTTGAATTAAACTTGTTTGATAGGCTTAAACTAGGATGGTATGTGATCTTTGTGACATCAACTCCAAGCAAGGTGTGAGCTTCATTCTAGTAACATTCACTCTTATTTTTGCTGCTAGTTTTCTTCTGTTCAAAAGTTTTAGGTCAAATTGATTTGCAGGTCCACAAAGCTGTTGATGCATGCAAGAATGTTCTTAGAAGACTGCATAGCAAGAAAATTACTGAGAGAGAGTTGGACAGGGTTAGTTATTGAAATGCTCAACTTGTTTTTACATTACGATTTAGTGAGCAGCACTTTTAGACAACTTTTTTGCTAAACGCATATAGTATCTGTGTTCAAATTTGATTAATTTTATTCTTTTGTTCTCTCTTTGTATGAACAATTTAGTTTAGTAATTACTAGTTAGTTTGTAGAAATATTTTTTAATGAAATGACCATGCCACCAATTTTTATGTCATCATAATTCTTGCTTCCAAAAAGCAAATAAATTAAAAATAATTAATAATTCAATATCAGTTCAGGCCACAACCGATGTAGAATGTCTAACATTCTACATTGGTTATTAGAACGACCGATGTTGAATGCTTCATCGTGGGGTAGGAATCTATGACGGTTTAGGATACACCCAATGTAGAATGATGACTTTCTACATTGGTTTTCATGACAACCGATGTAGAAATCTGGCATTCTAAGATGGGTTTGGAGACCAACCCGTCTTAAAATTGGCAGATTTCTACATCGGTTGTCCTAATAAGCGATGTAGAATGTCAGAATTCAACATCGGTCGCTCAACCGTCATTGTGTTTCAACAACACCAGGCTACAACGACGCGTGATAACCGATGTAGAAAGGTGCCGATGACCGATGTAGAAAGCCTATTTTCTAGTAGTGACACTTTAATCAATTACTTAGGTAATCTAATCGATTACATTATTCTTGAGTTGTTTTCCAGATGTTGGATGAACACTTTAATAGATTACATAGAGAATATAATCGATTACTTTGTTAAAATAATCGATTACAAGCAGTCATAACTATTTTCTCTATAAATAACCAACATGTGTTCACATCTACACATCATGAGATCATTAGGGAATACTCAATACATCTTGAAAATAACATCTTAGCCTCAGACTGAGCAAGATTTTGTGTTTTCATTAATGAATAAGAGAAGAGAAGAAAAATGCTTTATAGTAACTCACAACTTCTTAATTGTTTGGTTATGAAGATCTTTTCTTGAAAGTGAGTTATGTCTTTTGAGTAGAAGACGATCACCTTCTCAATGCAGCAAGGTTTTTGTGGAAAGATTGGTCAGGTTGTATCTGTCTTACTTGGTTTTTCTTGTGTATGATATTTACACGGTCTTTTTTTTTATGCGTGAATTGCTTATAGCATGCTAGAATAAGGTGTTTTCTAGTTTGGGCTAAGAGTAAGGTTCTCTTAGGCTTATATTCACAAAGGACCCTAGTGTTGGGTGCCTTAGTCTCTTTTTCAGGGGTGGGAATTGTATATTGATTGTGATTGCTTGTAAGGATTCTTGATGCATAGTGGAATTCTAATTCAGGTTGTGGATTAGATAACTAGATTAACTTCGCTAGAAATAGAAAGTGAACTAGTATAAAAAGATTATGTCTTGCTTCTCTTGTTCTTATCTTTTTCTCTCATTCAAGTTTTAATCAAGTTTTTCACAAAGAATCAAGTTTTATGATTATGAAAGAAATGATGTTAATGAAGGATCATGTTTAAGGAAAGATTGATTAAGTATTGATTATGTTCAATTCATATTGGTTTGTGATATAATCCATACAAAAGTTTTTTATGTAACTCTATTTTTAAAAGGTATATTTTGATTAGAAAATCAATTTACCCCCCCCCCCCTCCCCTCTTGGTTTATTGAGTTCCATCATCTTTTTCAAACACATGGCCAAAACTGAGAAGTTACGATTAAAGACTTGAATTTCAGCCTAAAGTTATTGAGCATGTGCTTGGCACAAAACCTACACGAAGCAAAACAATTAGTTAATATTTACAAAAAATAAAAAAACTAATACTAATCAAAACTAGAAAGAAAACTGAAAATAAAAACATAATTCATACTAATGAAAATATAATATAATAGTGATACTAATCAAAACCAGAACCAAAAACTGAAAAAGGAATTGGTAAGTAACCACAACTAACCTATGTCTAGCATGGGGGAAAGTGTCAGCAACTAGAAGGCCTAAAACCTGCAAGGATCATATAACATACATTAATTTGATAAAACAATAAAATATTACATATTTTTTTTTTAAAAAAAAGTGTCAAACATTAATCAAACATTCTACCTTCTGAATATATGACATAATTGTCAAATAGTTGTCCTTCCACTAGGGCACAGTCTATAGAGATTCGTTAAGATAAGTGAGAAAAAACATCCAAGATTCCTTGCACTCAATTTCAAACACCCGAACTGCTATAGGGAACATTACTGTTAGACAAGTGGCCTCAGATATCTTAAGAAGGAGGATTGAATTAAGATATCACAAACTTTTTCCTAATTAAAAATTATATTTTGATTTTAACCCAAATCCCAAGATTCCTTTCAAAATGAACTCCTAAATAATTATGCAAATTAAACTTACTGAATAGAAGTAATAAACAATAATCAATAAAAGAGTTTATGGGAAGAAAGATTGCAAACTCAGATTTATACTGGTTCGGCCACACCCTTGTGCCTACGTCCAGTCCCCAAGCAACCCCCTTGAGAGTTCCACTATCTTGCAAAAGCCCTTTACAAGTTTGGAACCACACAAGGACAACCCTTCCTTTGTGTTCAAATTGCTTTACAACAAGAGACCCTCAGTCTCTTAGTCCCTTTTCAAAAATAAGATGAAGAGAAGAAGAAATCTCTCTTGAAAGAGATAGATTGAACAATTGAGCACTCAAATAATTACTTATTGAATTGCAAGTGTATTGGCCAAGGAATTTTTAAGAGGATAAGATGATTTTGCTTTTGAGAGAATAAGACCTTTTTGTTCTGAAAAACTCTAAGCAAATTCGTGTTCCAAGTCACATATTAATAGACTTTTGATGGCCATTAAAAAATCATTTGAACAGATGTGAGTCTTGGAAATTATTTTCTGAAATTCTCCTCTGGTAATCGATTACAAGATTTGTGTCATCGATTACAGGCTTTAAAATTTGAATCAAAATGTTCAATAACTGATGGTAATCGATTACCTACACATTATAAATTTTGAATTCAAATTTCTAATGACTGTTGTAAACATTTTCAGCTGCTGGTAATCGATTACAATCCTCATGTAATCGATTACATGCCTTCAAAAATATTCAAAATTATTTTAAAAACATTTTAGGAAGTGTTTTGGCCACTGGTAATCGATTACATCCTCTAGTAATCGATTAGCAGAGAGTAAATCTCTTGTAAAAACATTTTTGCTTAAATTCATTTTCCAAACCTCTTGTTGTTTCAACTTGAAATTCCCTTCCTAAATCACTAGAAATCTTCTTGATGATGTATCTTGAATTTCTTGGATTTTAGTCTTGAATTAAACTTGAGAAGCGCATGATCATATGGCATCATCAAAACATCAAAGTCAAAGTCTTTGCTTCTACAATCTCCCCTTTTTTGATGATGATAATTAAATTCCTGGAATCAAGATACAAGATAGAATATATGCAAGATATAACGTTACATTCACTCATTCCATACTCCCCCTATGTTTTGGAATTAATGATGTCTTGATTTCTAAGCTTCCACCCCATTTCTCTCCCCCTTTGGCAACATCAAAAAGCAAAAGTACATGGTAAGCAATACAAGGCGAAAGAATAATGATCAAATATAACTAAGTTCACATAATCATTCATAAGTCAAAACCAAATATAATCCAGTCATAAAATACTACATGCCAAATACTGAAATATAACTAAAGTTTAGAAAATGATAACTTAAAATGCATAGCCAAATACACGGCTTAAAATAAAAGATACTAATAATCTAAAACTAGGAAGGTGGTGGAAGGTCGAAGCACCGACAAAGATAACTCACATCCTCTTCAAGCTGGGTGATCCGAGTATCCATTCCTTCAAAGCGACCATCCAAGGAATCAAAGCGTTCGCCAACATAGGTACAGAGGCCCCATAATTCCGAAAGAACTTTATTCATAAAGGCTGAGGAATCATCTCGTTGAGGAGGAGGAGAGGGAGTACGCTCGTCTTGCAAAGGTTGTGTGTCCTTCTTCAGCCACTGTCCATCACGATCCTTACGGTAACCAAATGAAGTTATTGCACCAGCACCAATGGCAAAAGATCGCTTGACTTGAACAAAAGGTTCATCATCAAGAGGAATTTGAAAATGACGGAGAAAAAGGGTGACCAATTGAGGATATGGAAGAGGTGCATTGGCCCGTAATGCCTTATGCATTCGGTACCTAACCAAGTGAGCCCAGTCGACCGGTAAGGAAAGCCCACATCAAAATCAAGTCCTCCTCAGAGGCTTGAGCCAGATTAGAAGAACGGGGAAGCAAAATTCTAACGATGATATAGTACATGATGCGACAATCAAAGGTTAATGATCCGGCCAACAATCTACCAGTCATATCAACCTGGTCATTATAGACCATGCGACGAGCATCATGACTAGAATAGTCGAACTTCTAGTCATCAACAATGGTGCCTTCAAAATGTGCACCTTGACTGGGTAATTTAGTTAATAAAAAGAACCGAGATTGATCAATGATCATAGAAATACCATGCACCTCAGGGTGAATCGTACCATCCTGAATTTTTAAATTACTGTAAAAGGCTCTAACTAGTTCAGGATAATAAGGCAATTTTAAGGACATAAAATCAACTAATCCAGAGTTTTGAAACACTTGATAACAGTCAAATGTCTCACCATTAAAGAAGTCTATGTCTAGGTACTTAGGGTCTAAGATGATCCTAGAAGAAAATTGATAAGTGTACCGTAGACGTTGATCATCTGAAGAAAATAGAGTAGACGATCATGGATCTGACAAGGAAGGGGGAAGTGGTGCTCTGGGTGCTTTGGATGGTCCATGGTATCGATGGGCAGCAGCGGCGAGGAAATGGATGAGCCCTTTCGCTTTTTCAATAATTCAGCCATTTGATGAAGGTTTTGCAGATTTCAATTGGTTGAATCAAAGGAGGATTCAAAATGATGAAGTTTGGGCTTCGTGGGACGTGATTTGGTTGAGAAACGAGGGAGATATGAGGATTGGAAGTTTTTGGAGAAAGGGGACGCCAAAACTCGTGATTTTCATGACTGCAGCTTCTGAAACGTGGCTATTTATAGAAGATGGCGTTATGTAATTGATTACAAGGTTTGGTAATCGATTACAGGAGCACTTAGCCTTCTAGTAATCGATTACAGGATGCTGTAATCAATTACAGGCTATCTGTTCTTGTGTAATCAATTACACGTAATGGTAATCGATTACCAGAACACTAACTAGGCTTTTTTCTCTAAAAAAAATATCTATGTATATGCCAAAAACATCTAACTATATCAATCATCAACACTAATACTTATTTAATTCAATCAATCAAGCATCAATCACACAATAACACATCAATCAAACATAATCAAAGTCTTAGAATCAATTACAATCAATCAATCATCAAACATAAATATTTCAATCAACCAATCAATACTTATTTATCCAAATCACTAATATCAAAGAGGCCTAATTCACTTCTAATGGAAAAGAATTTTTCTTTGGGGAGAGGTTTTGTGAAGATATCAGCAAGCTGATTCTTTGTATCAACAAATTCTAGCACACAATCTCCCTTCAGAACATGATCTCTTAGAAAATGATGCCTAATTTCTATATGTTTGGTTCTAGAATGTTGAACTGGATTTTTGGAAAGATTGATTGCACTTGTATTATCACACCTAATAGGTATATGGTCAAGAAAGATTCCATAATCAGAGAGTTGTTGCTTCATCCATAAAATCTGTGCACAACAACTGCCGGCAGAAATATATTCTGCTTCTATAGTGGATAAAGCAACACTGTTTTGTTTCTTACTATGCCAAGAGACTAGAGCAGATCCAATGAATTGACAAGTTCCTCTTGTGCTCTTTCTATCTGTTTTAGAATCGGCAAAGTCTGAATCAGAGTATCCTATTAAGGTGCATGTGGAATTCCTAGGATACCATAAACCTATATTCATAGTGCCTAATAAATATCTTATGATTCTTTTAACGACACTAAGATGTGATTGTTTGGGATTTGATTGAAATCTAGCACACATACACACACTAAACATATATCAAGTCTACTAGCAGATAAATAAAGAAGGGATCTGATCATACCTCGATATTGCTTAACATCTATTGACTGACCGGATTCATCTTTATCTAAATAACAAGCAATGCTCATTGGTGTAGCCATGTGCTTAGCATTTTCCATGCCGAATTTGTGAATTAACTCTTTGCAGTACTTGGATTGATTGACAAAAATTCCAGCCTTGGTTTGTTTAATTTGTAATCCAAGAAAGAAATTAAGTTCTCCCATCATTGCCATTTCAAACTCACTTTGCATGTCATGAGAGAATTCCTTGCACAATAATTCATTAGTATATCCAAAAATAATATCATCAACATAAATTTGAACCAATAAAATATCATGTGATTTTCTCTTTATGAAAAGAGTAGTATCTACTTTGCCTCTAGAGAAGTCCCTTTCTAAAAGGAACTTACTCAGACGCTTATACCAAGCCCTAGAGGCTTGCTTTAAGCCATATAAAGCCTTTTTTAATTTAAAAACATGATTAGGCTTGTCTGAGTTTTCAAATCCAGGGGGTTGATCAACATATACTTCCTTTTGAATAAAGCCATTTAAGAATGCACTTTTTACATCCATTTGATAAAGCTTAAAATTCATTATGGATGCATAGGCTAATAGCATTCTGATGGCTTCTAATCTAGCAACTGGAGCTTATGTCTCCTCATAATCTATTCCCTCCTCTTGATTATATCCTTGGGTGACTAATCTAGCCTTATTCCTTATAACTATGCCATTTTCATATAATTTATTTCTAAAAACCCATTTTGTTCCAATGATTGGGTAGTTTTCAGGTTTCTCAACTAACTCCCAAACATCATTCCTTTCAAATTGGTTTAGTTCTTCCTGCATAGCTATTATCCAATTTTCATCTATTATGGCTTCATTTAAATTTTTAGGTTCTATCATAGATACAAAAGCCATGTTATTGCATAAATCTCTGAGAGAGTGTCTAGTAGTTACCCCTTTTGAGATGTCACCAATGATGTTGTCAAGGGGATGATCTCTTGAAGTTTTTCACTCTCTTGGAAAATCATTATTTGCTTTGACTTCTACTGGTGGATCTTCATTGCTTCCTTCTCTTTTTCCTGTAGAATCTTGTCCATGAATGTGCATTTGTTCTAAAATTCTGCAATATCATCTAAAATATCCTTTCTTGGAGAAATAGCATTAGACTCATCAAATGAAACATGAATTGATTCTTCAATTGTCATTGTTCTCTTATTATATATTCTATAAGCTTTACCATGCAAAGAATATCCAAGAAAAATTCCTTCATCTGACTTAGCATCAAATTTTCCTAAGTTTTCTTTTCCATTGTTTGATACAAAACATTTACAACCAAAAACATGAAGATGTGAGATGTTTGGTTTTCTACCATTGAACAGTTCATATGGGGTTTTCTTTAAAATGGGTCTTATTAAAGCACTATTCATGATATAGCATGCAATATTAACGGCTTCAGCCCAAAAATATTTTGGAAGAGGAGTATCATTTAATAAGGTTCTAGCAATTTCTTCCAAAGACATATTTTTCCTTTCAATAACTCCATTTTGTTGAGGGGTTCTAGGTGCAAAAAAGTTATGTTCAATGCCATGCTTTTCACAAAATAAATCAAATTCTTTATTTTCAAACTCACTCCCATGATCACTCCTAATAGATATAATTTTGAGATTTTTCTTATTTTGAATAACTTTTGCAAGTTTCTTAAATGCTTGAAATGCGTCATTCTTATGAGTGATAAATAGTGTCCAAGTATATCTAGAATAATCATCAACAATGACAAGTTCATAATAGCTTCCACCAAAACTCATAATTCTAGAGGGACCAAACAAATCCATATGTAACAATTGTAATGGTTGAGTAGTTGAATCAATGTTTTTGGATTTGAAAGATACTCTAGTTTGTTTTCCCTTTTGACATGCATCACATAGTTTATTTTTTTCAAATTTCAATTTAGGCAAACCAACAACTAAATCTTTTGAAATAATTTATTTAAGTGTTCCATGTTTATGTGAGGAATACGTTTATGCCATAGCCATGGATCATCATCTTTGCTAAGAAAACATTTATTATTATTTAATTTTTGGCTTAAGTCTATCATATAAACATGGTTGACTCTATACCCTATATGCTTTATATTAGTATCATGTTTATGTTAAATGAGACATTTTTGAGAATCAAATGATACTAGATAGCCTTTATCACATAATTGACTAACACTAAGCAAGTTGTGCTTAAGGCCTTCAACAAGTAGAACATTTTCAATGGAGTTTGAAGAATTCGTACCTATTTTTCCAACTCCAAGAATTGTACCTTTGTTGTTGTCACCATAAGTTACATGCCCGCTTTTCATGGGAGAGATATGTATGAACTTTGATGAATCTCCCATCATATGTTTTGAACAACCATTATCTATGTACCATTTCTTCTTCAAAGATACCTATATGATCAAGTTTGTGACTTAGGTACCCAAACTTTATTGGGTCCTTGTGTGTTAGTGTTAACTAAAGATCCTTTTGGGACCCATATCATTTTGATATTGTTTCAATTTTTCTTAAAATAACATGTATATGTGTCATGCCCTTTTCTTCCACAATAAAAACAAGTGATGAAAGAAGAATTATATTTGTGTGTGGAGGCAAAGAAATTTTTGTAAAATTTTGTTGTTTTTCAGGTTTATATCCTATTCTTGCCTTATCAAAGACACATCTTTGTTTTCCTAATATGACATCTAGATTATTTTTACCAATAGACAATTTAGCAAGTGAGTTTTTCAAATCTTTAATTTCTTTTTCATACTTGCTACAACATTTACATGAATCAGATATTACTTTTTCATCAGGAATAGTAGAGACATAAACTTTATCATTTGATTTAGAAATTGAAACTTTTGTTTTAAGATGATCTAATTCTTTATTTAATTTTGAAATTTCATTTTCTAAATTTGAAATTGTTTTCTTGGAAGATGAAACTAACTTTGCAAGTTTAATTGATTCTCTATGCAAATCAGCAAATGCATCTTGTAATTCATCAAAAGAAATGGATAAATTGTTATTTGAAGATGTTACCTCTTCATCATTTTCATAACTTTTAGCCATTAGACACAGGTTTATCTCTTCATTTTCAGAATCCTCAGATGATTCCATATCATTGTCATCCCATGTGATGTAGGCCTTCTTCATCTTCTTTTCACTAAAATTTTTCTTTTCAGATTTCTCCATTCTTTTCTTGAAGATTGGGCAATCGACCCTCAGATGTCCAGGTTGATTGCATTCAAAGCATTTTGGAGTAGAGGATGAATCTTCGGTCCTTCTTTTAGGTTTAAAATTTGGTCTCCTTTGATTTCCTCTGAATCTCAGGAACTTGTTGAACCTTTTTACAAAAAGGCTAAGATCATCATCTTCATTCAAATCAATTAAGTCTTCTTTATCACTTTCTTCTTGGATTGAAGATGAAGCTTTAAGAGCAATTCCCTTCTTTTTCTTATCATTTTCTTCGTGTTGATCTAGTCTTAATAGTTCCATTTAGTGTTCCTGTAACTTTCCAAATAGTGTAGCAAGAGACATGTTAGATAAATTCCATGATTCAGTAATGGCTGTTACCTTAGGTTGCCATTCTCTGCTTAAACATCTCAATACTTTATTTATGAGATTTTCATTTTGAAAATTTTTCCCTAAGGATGCAAGATGATTTACTATGTGTGTGAACCTCTTTTGCATGTCTTGTATACTTTCATTTGTATTCATCCTAAATAGTTCATATTCATGAGTTAATGTATTTATCCGAGAACTTTTAACATCTTTTGTGCCTTCATGTGTTACTTGTAGGGTATCCCACATATCCTTTGCACTTTTACAGTTTGATACCCTAAAGTATTCATCCATTCCTAGGGCAGATGTAATTATGTTTTTGGCTTTTAAGTTGTATTGTACTAGTCTTCTTTCTTCCTCACTCCAATCTTCCCTAGGCTTTTCTATTGTTGTATTCCCAACAACTATGGTGGGAATATAAGGCCCTACTTCTATTGCATCCCAAACATTTAAATCTATTGCCTCTATAAAAATTTGCATACGGGTTTTCCAGTAATGGTAACCCACTGATCGAGGCCGTACCCGAATCAAATAAACATTAAAAATGCAGTATCTAGGAAGTGATCCTAGGTCGTCTCCCAACGAGCAATGGTCAACCAAATGTTCATAACAGATAATAATAAAACAGTAACGAATTGGGGGGGGGGGGGTTGTTTGTTTTTGTAAATTAAACAACGAGTAAAATTAAATTAGAAAATATCAGAATTAAAACACGTTGCTTCCCCTTGATTCACAAGCAAGTCTCTTATCCTAGGTTGTGAGAATTTATCCTTTATTAGTTCAACCACTTAATCCAACCCTAAATTAAATTACTAAGCGAAATTTAACATAAGGCATTCATTATGTGATTAAGCAACACATACACCAATTAATGATGAACGATCATTAAGCATGAATGTAAATTAAGTGCAGAGACACTTAATCAAGCACTAAGCATGCATGGATTAATAACAACAAATACAAAGTAATTGGTGAAGAGGAAAAACTGATCAGAATTTAATAGTAATAATAGAACCTCAAAGAGAGATGTGTTTGATCCTCAAGAGAAAACAACGCTGGAGACTTAGTCTTCCATTAATCAGTAGAGAACAAAATTGTAGATTGAAGCAGCAAACAAAATTTTATTGCTATGTGAATAGTAAAAACTGGAATCGCAGAACTTAAATTTATTCTTTCTCTCCAAAACGAAAAAGTGTCTACAAGAAGAAGTGAAGCCTAAAACTAAAAACGAAAAAGGAGAGAGAGAAGAGGAGAGAGGGAAGAGAGCCTAAACTAGAACCTTGGTGTTGTTATATAGTTTTCAGCCTAAAAGCTTACAAATCTATTTTAAATCCAAGCCCATAAATAAAATAAAATCTAGATAAGATAAGATAAGATCTAGATGAAATAATATTTAGATGAGATCAAATCTAAATAATATCTAGATAAGATAAAATCTAGATAAGATAAAATTTGGTAGAATAAAATAGTCTACTCTCTTCAAGTCCAAGCCCAATTCTGGATTCAAGCCCAATTGCTTATAATTTTCCTGAAATTAAATTAAAAACACAAAATTAATCTAGTAGGCCCAAATGATAAAACTGCATAATTAATTTGACAATTAAGGCTAATTAGCAATTAAAATGGTGACAAAAAGGGTTAAGAAATATGAGAAAATGATGACACATCACCCACTCCATTAAAAATAGGAGGTCTATTTATTGAATTACCTTCAGGAAATAAATAGTTTGATGAGGCCATTATTCTTGAAGCTTCTAAACTTTATACAAGAATGAAGCTCTGATACCACGTGTTAGACAAGTGGCCTCAGATATCTTAAGAAGGGGGGGGGGTTGAATTAAGATATCACAAACTTTTTCCTAATTAAAAATTCTATTTTGATTTTAACCCAAATCCCAAGATTCCTTTCAAAATGAACTCCTAAAAATTATGCAAATTAAACTTACTGAATAGAAGCAATAAGAAATAATCAATAAAAGAGTTTAAGGGAAGAAAGATTGCAAACTCAGACTTATACTGGTTCGGCCACACCCTTGTGCCTACGTCCAGTCCCCAAGCAACCCGCTTGAGAGTTCCACTATCTTGCAAAAGCCCTTTACAAGTTCAGAACCACACAAGGACAACCCTTCCTTTGTGTTTAGATTGCTTTACAACAAGAGACCCTCGGTCTCTTAGTCCCTTTTCAAAAATAAGATGAAGAGAAGAAGAAATCTCTCTTGAAAGAGATAGATTGAACAATTGAGCACTCAAATAATTCCTTATTGAATTGCAAGTGTATTGGCCAATGAATTTTTAAGAGGATAAGATGATTTTGCTTTTGAGAGAATAAGACCTTTTAGTTCTGAAAAACTCTAAGCAAATTCATGTTCCAAGTCATATATAAATAGACCTTTGATGGCCATTAAAAAATCATTTGAACAGATGTGACTCTTGGAAATTATTTTATGAAATTCTCCTCTGGTAATCGATTACAAGATTTGTGTAATCGATTACAGGCTTTAAAATTTGAATCAAAATACTCAATAACTACTGGTAATCGATTACCATCCATGTGTAATCGATTACATATTATAAATTTTGAATTCAAATTTCTAATGACTGTTGTAAACATTTTCAGCTGCTGGTAATCGATTACAATCCTCATGTAATCGATTACATGCCTTCATAAATATTCAAAATTATTTTAAAAACATTTTTTCTTAAATTCATTGGTCAAACCTCTTGTTGTTTCAACTTGGAATTCCCTTCCTAAATCACTAGAAATCTTCTTGAGGATGTATCTTGAATTTCTTGGATTTTTGTCTTGAATTAAACTTGAGAAGCGCATGATCATATGGCATCATCAAAACATCAAAGTCAAAGTTTTTGCTTCTACAATTACCCTATTGGCATCTAAAGCAACGACAAACAAAAGAATCCCCCCTATGGACATTCCAAATGGCACCCATTTATTCCAAGCCAAGGCCTGCATCCCCTGACAAACCCTTTATTTTGAGCAGCAAGGCAATGGAAAAACCTTTTAAATTGAGGGTTTATATTAGGTTGAGGACCGATTCCACATTCAGCTTAACAATGCTTCCTTTATTTTCATTCTCTACTAAAAAAGTCCACGGTGACCAGTCATTATAAGAGACAACATGTACACACTTTGTGGTTTGTTGGACCTTTCTCTTAGCTCAAGAAAGTTGCATCTTACTGCTTGGTTTTAGACGGTATTTTCAAGAAGAGTTTCCTTCATTGCAGGATAGCTTATGTTTGGATCAACTATAATTAAGCTCTTTAATTTCTTTGCAATCCAATTACAATTTGCATCATTGTTGCTTGTTGTTCTGATGCAAGTATGAACAGTATAATATGTCTTGATTTGGAAGGTTTCCTTATCCAGAGTAGGGGATGCATGGATCCTTCAAGTGCAACCATGAGCATTAGACTCACAAGTAACCCCCATTCTTCCATTTTTAACTCTATACAATTGAAATCCTTCCTAGATAGCGTAGTCCTTCAAGATTTCCCTGAAATGATCTACATTAAAAAATAATTGATCCTTAACAAGCTTGATCTTTCCATTTGGCTCATTTCTTAAATGGTTGGCCCTTAATCCCCCTCTCCATATAAATTTCTTCAATATCATCATCCGAATAGACATTTCCAATGACATCTATTGCTTCCTCAAAGTTACTAATGTCTTCACTTTCATAATCTTCATTGTCTTCTCCATTCTCATCCACTCGCTCATATTCACTTCGAGTGAATAGGCAATTTAGTCCTTGAGATTGTACCCATTTTTCATATTAGTCCCTAACTTAATGTTAAATTCAAAATAGTCTCTATCTTTGCATAAGTGTTGCAAAATAGTCCTTCCGTTAAATTTTAAAGTAATGCTGTTAGTGAGATCAATTTTAGTGCCACATGGACTATCCAACGTGGCACTAAAGGATGACATGACATGGCACGTGGACGTGCCTCCTAAAAGATGCCACGTCATTTAATGATAACAAAATGAGTAAATAGGAAATTTAGTCCCTGGCTTTGTACCCCTATTGCATATTAGTCCCTAACTTAATGAAAAATTCAAAATAGTCCCTATCTTTAGCATAAGTGTTGCAAAATAGTCCCTAACTTAAAAGATGTCAGAAATCATGCTTAAAGTGTCCATGCATTGCGAAGGTTGTGCCTTGCACAATTTCTGGCAGCGCAAATTCCTCCTTGGATTCCTTGTCATCTTTTGATTCCTCTGGTTTTTTCTCTTCTTCTTTCTTTTCTTCTTCCTCTTCTTTTTTCTCTTCCACTTTGTTTCCTCTGGTTTTTTCTCTTCCTATTTAGAAAACAAAAAAAAAAAAAATCAGAACCCGGAATGATACATTGATGGTAATTGAAGAAAAAAAGAGGAAAAGAGAATGGTTATGCAGACCTCACCCATTGGTGTTGACGGCTAGAAAAATATGGTTGTTGCTGTGGATTTTTGGTTCTTTTTATTTGTGCAAGTGTGTGTGGGTTCTTTTTCGTATATATGCCTCAATTGGTTCATAACCATCAGATTTGAAGAAGCCACTCATTCTATCATCATCAAATGACGTGGCACTAAAATTGACTTCAGTAACAGCGTTACTTTAAGTTAGGGACTATTTTGAATTTTTCATTAAGTTAGGGACTAATATGCAACAGGGGTACAAAGTCATGGACTAAATTGCCTATTTACTCATTTTGTTATCATCAAATGACATGGCATCTTTTAAGAGGCACGTCCACGTGCTATGCCACGTCATCCTTTAGTGCCACATTGGATAGTCCACGTGGCACTAAAATTGACCTCACTAACAGCGTTACTTTAAAATTTAACGGAAGGACTATTTTACAACACTTATGCAAGGATAGGGACTATTTTGAATTTAACATTAAGTTAGGGCCTAATATGCAAAATGGGTACAATCTCAGGGACTAAATTGCCTATTCATTCTATTCACTCCTAGACGAACCATTATCAAGACTAGCAAACATAGTCTCTTCTTCACTAACATAAACTTCATCAGCACTTGGGCTAGGATTGAGAATCTCAAATTCTTCATGTATATCATGAACATTATCAATATTGGTTGTAGGCACACTAACACGATTAGTAAGAGACACAATTACAAAATTTAACATGTGGTCTATAACACAAGCAAACAAAATAAACTTATTTGTGCTCCACAATGACAAAAAATTCTAAAATATTGCAGTGACCCCCCTCCTAAACTAACAATAGAACAAACAAAACCCTTAAAAAACTCAACAAACCTTTTAGGAAATTGAAGATGTGTGAAGTGCGACTTGCGAACACCCTTCAAATTGAACCCAACAACCTTCACTTTTTTGCCGCACTACTAGAAAATATGGTTTTAACATCGGTTATTAAGGACATTCAACATCGGTTATCACCAATGTTGAAGGTAATATCGTTAACATCGGTTTTATAAAACTGATGTTAACATAAACATGACAACATCGGTTTTTTAAAAAACCAATGTTGAATATTAATAATTATAAAAAAAAGTTATATATCTTTATATATCAACATCGGTTTTTAACAAAACTGATGTTAACATATACATTCAACGTCAGTTTTTAAGATCAACCGATGTTGTATGTGTATATTAACATCGGTTTTGTTGAAGATCGATGTTAGTAGTTAGCAAACAACATCGGTAAAAACCGATGTTATTTTATGATAACGGACATCGACTATTGGTGAAAACTGATGTTGTATGTTGCTTACTCCCTATTGCAGTTACTTTTTGTGAATTTATGTCTTAAGGAAATTTCAATGGGGGTTTACCAGAAAACGCATTGGATCGTCAAGTATTTAAAGTTAAAACGGATGAATCCGAGTATCGAACACAGGGAACTAATGTTAGCCTGAATTAAGTTCAGAATTGAAGCATTGTCGAGATAACATGTATAAGTGATAATTTCAAACAGAATTTAAACTAAACTTTTATGCTAAAAACTATAAAATGCAAGATAAATTAAATGACAGTAGTAGGTAGAAATATTGGGTATTTCTAACGAACAAGCTGATGGATGGAAATATATTTCTCTAATCAATCGTGCTCTTGTGTTCTATGCTGTAGCCTAAATTACTAAACCCTCGATCCCTCGTCAGGCCGAATATCCAAGCTTCGTCCAAAGATCCCTCATGTAACACTCGGCTCGATTTAGACTGCCCTTTTAGGTTTAGACTTACTTAAACTGAGCTTCGTCTGCAGATCCCTCATGTAAGACTAGATTCAACTCAAGTAGCTTACGAAATTTTAGCCTAATTTAGCCCAAGCTTCATCCACAGATCCCTCATGTAAGACTAGGCCTAAACTAAACAGCATTATTGTAACAACATATTAAAACCAAAACTTAACCCGTAGATCCCTCATGTAAGATTATGTTTCGATCCTACTTCAATCAAGTTCTAAGGCAACATTACATTTCCCAATGCTAAAGTCACCTAACTGTACACACAAGTGGGTGATCAGACCAAAAGCATACAAACATTAAGCATTGAAGGAAGCATTGAACACAGAAAACATAATAAATTAGATATTAGGTATTTACATCAGCTGTTCATTAGAAATCCCCAACTAGGGTGTTTAGCCAGCCATTACAAAGAAACCCTAACAATAAATGAGCTTATAAAACCTTGGTATCTCTGCAAAAGCTGTTCCTCTTTGCTGCTTCTAGGGCTCTTTTCCCGAAATAGGCACTGTGGCTGCTATGCCAATCTGTGCCCTGGACGTTCTGTAAAGTGTGTAAGAGCTATCCCTTAATTTTGCACAAGACAGACTTTAAATAGGCTCTGAAATCGCGACACTGCACTTAGCGCCACCTTCGCGCTTAGCGCGAGTAAGTGGAATTGAGCTTAGCGCCAGTCTCGTGCTTAGCCTGACTGAAGGCACCTTCTGCGCTTAGCACACTGATCTCGCGCTTAGCGCGCAGATTTGATGCTGATGCTCTGCTAGATTCTCCTTTGCGCTAAGCGCGCTGGAGCTACGCTTAGCGGAGGATATGCGCTTAGCCCAACTGCTGAGCTTAGCCCAACTGCTACTTTTTGCAATTATAAACTTGGCCTCTTTTTCACCTGAAAATGCACAAATTTCATCATTAAATCCAATGGAAATGTTCTAGAGGCAGCGTTAACCATAGAACAAGATTTATTTACAAAATTTACTCCAAAATAACCATAAATTGGGGAACTATACAAGCTTTGGAAAATGATTTCTATACAAAAGTTAGTCGTATAAAGCGACTAACAAACTCCCCCAAATTTACAGTTTTGCTTGTCCTCAATCAAAGAAAGAACAGTTCACTTGTCCTCAAGTGACAAAGACAGTGGCCAATCAAAAGAAAATGGTGTTTGATTCATCAAGGACCTCAACCATATGAATTTAATATCATGGAATGCTTAAATCAATTACTTCTCACAAGCATGCAGTTTTTTCAAAGATAAGAGCACAAGTATTAGAGTCATAGCTGAAATAAACTAGTAAGCATGACAAAAATCAAGGAAGGATCATCAACCAAAACCTCAGTCATTGTTTCTCTCAAACTCAAGTGTTTAGGCTTATTCCATCATAAACAACCAACACAAGTTCCAACCTTTGCATTTCATCTCCTATCATACAGTAATGAACACACAAAAATGAATCCGAAGGACTTTCTAGGCTTGTAATGGGGTTAGCCTGCCAACAATTCATGGTCTTTCTAGGATTCAAAAGCTTAGGTTCTAGGAGAGCATTCATCCATAGAATAACCTTCACTTTTTCATTCATTCCACCCCCCATACTTGCCCTTTTTCTTAGGCACTTAGCTTTCATACCTGAAATTATAGCATACACAATTATTAACTTTATTTATACTTACAGTTTTTCTTTAATAAAGAACAGAAGCAGTGTGTATATACTATTTTCTTTGACCAATTCGATCCTTACCCAGTGCCTCCCCCAAATTTGGAACAAATTTACCTTGATAATAACTCCCCCAAATTTGGGATAAATTTTCCTTGAACCATCTTTTGTGGATGATGCTCTACTACAACCGAAAATAAGGTAACAGAAGATACAGCTGAATAGGCTTGAGGTTCAATCAATCAATCAATTCATTCAGCTCAAACTGGATGCAAGGGATAATTCATTCAAACACAAGGTTAGCTTTTTGGCTAAGTAGCTATTCATAATCAAACATGGCCTTCATCATCCTCAAGTTCATGGATCCAATCCATACTTCAGAGATTCACGCAAAAATCAGAACTAAATGATAGTCATTTCTCTCAAAATTTTAAAGATCACACTCTCACTGGGATACGGTTAATGCATTCCTTCACAATCAATCTGACAACCGACTAACATTTTCAGACATAATTCCAATCATATGCTCATTCTCTTCTAATGATGGCAAACTTGATCAAAACAATCATCCAAACATCCCAATCCATTCAATTCATACATTTACTCAAACAATCACTTTCAAACACTCATTCCATACCAAACAAGCCACTGCATACAATGTTCAATCAATTCACTGTTCAATCAATCTTTTTGTACAAGCAAACAAACAATTATGCTACTGAAATTAAAATGCTGAAATTCAAAGAACGAAAACATAAAAGCTGAAATTTAAATGACATAATCATAAAATAACTAAGAATAACTAAAGTGTTTGGAATTCAAAAAATTTAGACGTCCTGCTCCTCCTGTGGCTGGTATTCATTAAGATCCAGTGCTGATGGTTGAGTCTCCTCAGGAGCAGGTGTAGGTGCAGATGGTGGAAATGCCTATGGGGTCTGAGCTGGAGTGGTCTCCTCCTCTGCTGCTGCTGGTGATGGTGCTGGTGGCTCCTCAGTCACAGGCTCCTAGGCGGCAGAGGCCCTACCCATTCCAGAGGAAGAAGGCTGGTCTCCTGGCCAGGCCACCTGTGCATCAAACTCCTCCATGCTCATAATGGAGGGCAAGCCCAAGCCCTGAAGGCTCTGCATGATGATGGATTGCCCTCTATGGATGCTCTGGAGCATGGAGTGAAGCATCTGAGGAGTGAAAATAAAATCTGCTGGACCTGTAAAATGAGGAGCTGGAGGCGGTATCTGTGAAGGTGCAAGAAATGTAAACTAGACGGATCCTAAGAGTGTTTGGATGACCTCATTTAAGGTTCCCAAAAAAACACTCACTATCCTAAGGAAAAATTGCCTAAAATTATTACACACAAATGGAAGTAGGGTGACCTATTGGAGGCTCCCAACTTACTTCCAATGAAAGGCTAGTTGTTACAAAATTTGAAATCAAAACAAATTGTCAATTACAAAATTACAAAAACAAAAAAAAACTTCAATTTTGGTGGCTATTCTCCCTGTGGTGTTTCACTCAATTTGGAGTGCTTCTTAGTCCAATAGCTCTTAAGGTGGTTGGCCCCTTGCTTCTTGACTCAAATTCTTCAAGGGATGACACCAATCCTCCTTTCCATTTCCCTATATGGCAACTTACAAACAAGGAAACAAAGAGACAACCAATAACCAAAGACCAAAAAATGAAATGAAAGCTTAACCAATAGATTTTTAACAAGACAAATTTTCAAGGATTATTCAACAATTAAAGCATTAGCACATAAAAGCAAGCTAGGACTCAAAGAGAAACCTAGAATGGCTCTAGAGTAGAGTAAAAAAAAATTAAGACTCAAGAAACCTCAAGTTTTGGAAATTTTTTTCACACTAATTTTCAATTGAAATTTCAAATCTAAGATTGGTATAAAATAGGCACCAATTATAGAAAAAATTTCGAGCCAAAACAACAAGCACACTTCCCTTTCACTTATTTTTTCCTGGACACTGATTTTTCTACAAACTTGTGTGATTTTTCTTATTTTTTCCTTTTATCCAAATTTCTTGGTTCTTTTTTATAATTTTGGAAAAGATGTATACAAAATTAAGTAAATATTTCAGCTCAAAATTCGTAGTGACCAATTCTCAGTAATTTATACAAGTTCGTATGTTCAAGCTGCCAGCACCAACGATTTCAACCTAGAAATCAAGAGTAGTGTTTATGTTGCTTAAGGCTTGGATAGTTACAATTTGTGTTTGCTTATGCTCAATTATCTTGAATAACACAATTCAAGAGAGCTTAAGACTTACTTTGATTCACAAATCCAACCACAACTCAACTTCATCATATGCATCATGTAGGAAACTCAGAAAAAAAAATAGTTCAACAACAAGACTACTTCTAGGAATTGATTTAGAACATGTTATGAACTAAATAACATGCATGAATTAACTCAAAATTCAAAAGATAAGCTAAGAATGAAAAGAATACATGAACAAATGTATCTAGAATTCAATCAACAAAATAAAAATTTAACACAAACTTAGAACATAATGTGACAATTATTATGACTAAACATGACTCTAAGACAACATGGATTAAGTGATTTACACTTAGATTTTTGTGTTTTTTTTTCTAATCAATATTTTGGAAGAAAATTTAGATCTAAAGGTTCAGCACAAGAAGATTATGACTGAAATATGATAGAACCTAAAATCAACACAAAAACATGATTCAAGAGTAGATCTATAAAATTTGAACCATAGAAATGCAAGAACAAGTGTAGATCTAAAGATTTAATCGGTTTATTTTTTTGAATCTACTCTAAACAGCACCAAAACAAAAGACAATGGAGGATATATGTAGAGAATAAGATGAATAACAAGGAATTAAAGTGAATTGACCGAACAAAAAGATAGAGGAAGCAAAAGAACATCACCTAGATGAAGATGCTCTTGATACCACAAGATGTAGCTCCATTGAAGCTTGTAGGCCTTGGATCTTCTTCATCAATGGAGTCCTTTGCTTCTTGAAGATCAATGGCAACGGAATGGAGATGGAAGAAAGATGATTGGAGATGCCACTTCAATGAGAAGATGAGTCAAGAAGAAGCTCACCTCCATAGGAAGCCATGGATAAGAGCTTGAAGGAAGGAGAAGATGAATGAAGGGAGAGGGAGAGAAGGAGCACAAAATTTTGTGCCTCAAATGAGGTATGAACTTTGAACTTTAATTCTCAATTGATCAAAGTTTAAAAAATGCACACACATGGCCTCTATTTATAGCCTAAGTGTCACACAAAATTGGAGGGAAATTTGAATTTCTATTCAAATTTCACTTGAATTTGTGGAGCCAAATTTTGGAGCCAAAATTTCACTAATTATGAACAGTGAATTTTATCTATGGTTCAGCCCACTAATCCAAGATGAGGTCCAAGATTCTCCACTAAGTATGCTTAGGTGTCATCAGGCATGTAAAGCATGAAGGACATGCACAAAGTGTGACTATATGATGTGGCAATGGGGTGTAGCAAGCAAATGCTCACCCCCCTCTAAAATTTAATTGGATTGGGCTTCTCCCAATTCAATTAAATTTATTTCCCAACACACACATCAAATATTCACTTAATGTATGAAAAATTAGAAAACTACCCCTAATACAAAAACTAGTCTAGGTGCCCTAAAATACAAGGGCTGAAAAATCCTACATTTTCAGGATACCCTACCTATATTATGAAGCCCTAAATAGAAGGCCCAAAAATAACTAAATCCTAATCTTATATGTACAAATATAAGTGGGCTCATACTTAGCCCATGGGCCCAAAATCTACCCTAAGGCTCATGAGAACCCTAGGGTTTGCTCTTGCGTCTCTGACCCAATCTTCTTAAAGTCTTTTATCCAATGCCCTTGGGGGGTAGGGTTGCATCAGAATTTGTGCTAAAAAACTTAGAACAACATAAGCTTTATGCTAGATTTTCTAAGTGTTCTTTTGGGGTTAGACAAATCGATTACTTGGACCATGTTTTGTCAGGTGCAGGAATGTCTATGGAAACCACTAAGTTGGAAGCCATTACTAGTTGGCCACAACCAACTATTATAAAATAATTGAGGGGATTTCTAGGACTCACTGGTTATTATAGAAGATTTGTCAAAAATTATGCTTCTATTGTTGGACCACTCACTGAATTATTGAAGAAGAACTCCTTTTAGTGGTCTGATTCTGCTTCTCAACCATTTGTGCAGCTCAAGAAAGCTATGACTTTAGCTTCAGTGTTAGCAATTCCTAAATTTAGAGAACCATTTGTACTTGAGACTGATGCTTCTGGTTCGGGTATTGGAGCAATACTAAGTCAATCTTAACATCCTATTGCTTATTTCTCTAAGAAGTTGTCCCCTAGAATGTAGAAGCAATCTACTTATACTAGGGAATTCTATGCTATCACTGAAGCCATGGCCAAATTCAGGCATTATTTGTTAGGTCATAAGTTCATTATTAGAACTGATCAGAAAAGCCTTAAGGAGTTGTTGGAGCAAACATTGCAGACTCCGGAACAACAACAATGGTTACCAAAATTCCTTGGTTATGATTTTACCATACGGTATAAACCAGGTAGGGAAAATATCTTTGGTGATGCATTGTCTAGAAGCTTGTTCATAGCTTGTTCAAAGCCTACTAATCATTGGTTAGAAAAAGTTGCAACAGTTACTAAGGAGGATAAGTTACAAAGTGAACTGATCAGTCGTGATGCTCATTGGGGAACCATTGATCCTAAGTATGATGTAAAGGATGGATTAATATTTAGAAAAAAGTAAATTGATGATTCCTGAAAATTCAGCTTTGAGAAACAAGATTTTACAAGAATTTCATGACACTAAAATAGGGGGCCATGCTTGAAGAACAAAAACCATGGCTAGAATTTGTAGTCAATTTTATTGGCCTAAACTGCAAGAAGATATTAAGTCCTATATCAAATGTTGCAGTATCTATCAACAAGCTAAGGTGGATCAAGCAGTACCTGCAGGATTGCTGCAGCCATTACCCATTCCACAACAAATCTGAGAGGACATTGCTATGGACTTCATCACTAATCTACCATCTTCTTGCTCACGGCTGACAAGTGCACCGGATCGCACAAGTAGTATAAAACGGTAAGAACCGAGTATCGAACTCTCGGGGAACTTGTGTTATCTGGCAAGCTATTTTGATAAATAGGAGTCTAGTATGAAAATATAATTGTGGTTATGAATAGGTATTTAAACTATCTAGGCAAAAAGAAAGAAAATCATGCAAGAGAAATACTGTGTAAAAACAAGTAGAGAAAGCGTTGGTCTTCCTCACAGGTTCCTGATGCTAAAAAGGATGTTCTCTATTTAACAATGCTCATGCGTTCCTATGTTGTCTCCTGGACTACTAGACCCCTATTCCTCATGATAGCCTAGCCTAGTCCTGATAAAGCCTCAT
Source organism: Glycine max (assembly GCF_000004515.6). Classification (NCBI taxonomy): domain Eukaryota; kingdom Viridiplantae; phylum Streptophyta; class Magnoliopsida; order Fabales; family Fabaceae; genus Glycine; species Glycine max. The sequence continues at coordinate 20,186,750 of NC_038245.2, read as the reverse complement.
CCAAAGATCCCTCTTGTAAGACTAAACTCAACCAAGACCACATTAAGACACACATACACAACTAAGTTCTTGTACCCTGATCCCTCGTGATAGCACAACAACTTAGTCCCGTACTACCAAGGACTTTAGAATCAGACCAGTTCCCACTGTTGAATGACCCTAACAAAGCATGCATCTACGTGATCAAGGTAAAAACACACTAGAATGGAAAGCAGATAGCACAGAGAACACATAAAACATCATTACATAGATAGAAATATATTTACATCAGGTACCTACAGGGAAGATCCAATAGAGGATTTAGCTTTCCATAGTCCGGAAACCTCCATTACAACAAAGAAAAGATCAAGATGAAAGACTGCAAAAACACAAGTGGTGAGGATATCTCCTTCACCTCTAGGATCTCACAATCACTCACAAACTCATCTCAAGTTCTCAGAACGGCTTCCGCTTCGAACTCGCATCTCTGCAGATCTTCACACAGCAAAATCTCTCAGAACTCTTTGGAACTTGGACCTTTATCTCTCTAGAACATCCTAAACATGAAAAAGCTTCAAGCCAGGGCCAGAATCTCGTGCATGCAGAGGCTTCTTCAAGAAAAACTCCAAACTCTATTTGCAAATCTGATTTCAGGCTTAAATAGGTGGCCTTGTTCGTGCTCGTGTGCTTAGTGCACGTTAGTGATTTTTGGCTCAACGTGCTTATCTCGCTTAGCGGATGAGCTAAAGCGGTGCACTTGATGACCTGGGGCGGTGCACTCAGTGAACCTGACAACTCATCTTCTTCTGGATTCTTCCTCGCGCTTAGCCATTGAGTGTCGCGCTTAGTGAATGCTCGCTAAGCCAGCATATTGGCTTAGCGAGAAGATAAAACCAGCACTTTTGCCAATTTGCCTAATTAACCTAAAATTGAGAGAAATTGATTATTAAACACAGAAAACGAAAGTATAAATTATCTATTACCTATATTTAACAAAAAGTACTTATAATATTACAAAACAACCATAAAATTGGGAAAGTTTGATACAAAATACACAAGTTTTATACACAAAAGTTAGTTGTATTCATTGACTAACAACTCCCCCAAATTTATAGTTTTGCTTGTCCTCAAGCAAAGGAGAACAACTCACTTGTCCTCAAGTGGTAAAACAAGCAGTGTTTATGTACAAAGGTGTATGCATAAAAATTTATTGATTGCATGATAAGAAAGATGAAGCAATGTGTACCTATCACTTGTGTTCACAGAATATGCAGCCAGACAAAGAGGAGAACAAAATGTGAACTATACAGTTGGATGAAGTTAATCATAAGATAGATATCAAGGAAAGTAGCTCAAACCACAGTCTCACGACTACTATTTCACTCAAGCACAAGTGTTTAAGCTATTCATTGATAACAACTAACAGGAGGTCCAATCTTTGCATTTCATCTCATGCCATCAAGTCAGAAATGTATAAACAGAATCAGAAGGACTTTCTCAGGCTTGTAGTGAGGCTTGGCTACAAAAGTTCATTGGTTTTTCTAGGATTCAAAGGTTTAGATTCTAAGAGAGCACAAGTCCTAGACTAATCCCAATGATCTTTTCTTGTTTTGTAAAAATAGCCTTCTCACTATTCCTTTTTCTTAATTTGCTTTTGACCTTATTGTAACAGCACAACTTTTTTTTTCTTTCTTCTTTTTTTTTTCTTTGTTTTTAACATACAACTTATTTGTTGTGTATGCTGATGCTTAACCTTTTTCTTTTCATTCTTTTCAACTTTTCTCCCCCAAATTTAGAGTAAATTTGTCTTGAACCATATGCTCTCCTTGAATCTAAACAAGGTATTAGGAGATAATCATTTAAAGTTCAGGGTTCAGTTAATGACAAATCAATACGCTTTATACACGGGAGCAAAAGATACAAGTATCATTCATGGTAAGTTATTTGGTCAGAGAGCTTGTGTATGTACAATCATGGCCTTCATCATGTCCTTATTTATACATTTCATTCTAAAATTCAGAGATTCATGCAAAGATTATTACTCATAGCTAGTCGTTCACTCACAGTTTAAGGTCACATTCTCACCGGTTTTTGGTTCAAGCTTTTCTTTCATAATCAATCTGTCTACTGACTAACAATTCTAAATGCAAGTCCACATTCTTGTTCTTTCTTTGTTCGACATGAACATTTGCTCAAATTCATGAAAAGAAACACAAATTCCATCAAAATCATGCATTCAATTTAAAATGAAAGCAGACAACCATTTTAACAAAAAGATAAAAGTGTTTCACTGCCATGTCATAAAAAATTAAGTTAAACTGTTCCAGATGCTTCAGGATAAGCATTCTAACTATTCATATATAAAACTAACAAGAAGTAAATAGTGTACTAAAACCATAATTATACTAATAGATCAAAAAGCACAAAAAAATCAACAGGAATTTAAAGATCCTGTGATTGGTCCTGGGTGTCCTGTGTCTGAACCTCCTCCTCGTCAGTCAAATGAAGCACAGGAGTAGCTACTGGAGAAGTGTTCAGAGACAGGACTGGGGTGGTTTGAACTTTAGGCGTTGAAGGATCTGCTGCTTACTGTGGAGAAGTGGTATCTGCCATTGGTGCTGGAGGCTCTGGAGTGGCCTCAGGAGACTTTTCAGGAGTGGTTGCGGCTTCCTGAGTTACAACTACCCTTCTTTTCCTGATCAAGGGCTCAGGAGTGGAAGACTCTGATGACTCATCCAATGGCTGATGTGGTACCTGAGCGGCGAGATCCTCGTTGTCCTTGTGAAGAGGAGGCTGAGTCCTTAGCTAGGCTACTCATTCATTAAATTGGGGTAGAAGGAGTTGTTGCAATACAAGCTGGAGGAGGAGCTGCTGATGTAGAAACTGGATGAGGAGCCGTTGATGTAGAAGGAGTCTCAGCTGGCCTTACTCTTGGTCTTCTGGCCCCCCTAACAATAATTGTTGGATCATCAGGGTTCCAACAATTCTTCCTTATGTAGGCCAAATTAATGACCGGGCTCAGACATTCAAAGATAAGACTGTCAGAGGTAACTCCTCTGGTCCTGCATAAAGTTGTGATAAGAGCAGGAAATCCAAGTCTTTAGGAGTTAGACTGGGCCATAGAAGTAATTTGCCCAGAAATGAGGGCTCTGACATTCATGTCTAGCTGAGTAACTAGGCCAAAGATTAACCTAGCTCGATCCACAGTCAGATCCAATGTGTGGGAGGTCGGAGACAAATTGGAGTAGGATAGAACACTCCAGACCTGAGCAAGGGTGGTTAGGTATTTTCTGAGGATCTTCCTCAGGTGACCTTCAGCATTTAGAATAAACCCTCGGCCGGGTATGCACCATGCAGCCTCAATTTCTCTGGTGTCAGTAGGCATCCTGCAGTATCTTGAGTACGCGGGCAAAGATTCACCCTCAGCAAGCACCACAGGTGTTTCTAGAAAGTCATTGAGGTTGTCTGCATCAATCCTAATTAAGTGGCCCCGAATTCTGACTTGTTTAGGTGAAGGCCCCTCAGGACTGTAGAGGTTGGCGTAGAACTCCTTCACCAACGCGAGGTCAATGCTACTATCAGCTAAGTTGGTGAGGCGCTTGTGAAAGTTACGCCTCTCCAGCTCGCCCTTGAATTAATCCAGCTCCATGTGATTAATTTCCACTTTCCTCTCAGATAATATGTGTCTTTCCAACACATTGTCAGTATATCTGGTCCAAGCCTCAAAAAAGTGGAATCATCTTGTATCATATTGAGTGGTGGGCCTTGAACCGCCACTCTTTCTTTTCCTGGAAGACATTTGCAAACAAAGGAATCAAACAATTAATCAGGACACAATTATTCAAACTTCAAAAACTGGAAAATAAAAATGAAAACAACACTGTTCGCTTAGCGAGACATGATTCTCTTAGCGGGTGTCGCAACCTACCCTTCGGCGGGAGGGCGACGCGAGACTCATGGGTGCGTCTTCCAAGAAAGGAAAATGCATGGAATCGCCACCAATGTTTATTCGAGGAAAACGTCGAAAAACCGGAAAAGGTGTGGTCTATGTACTTTAAGTGTGAAAGGTTCGGGAGTTGTATTTACACACGGGGAAGGTATTAGCACCCCGCGCGTCCGTCCCAAAGGACGACAGCCTTTAATCAAGTGTGTAAACATGACTTCAATTTGTTTTATTTTCCCCTTTCTGTTTTTTATGTCTTTTTATGCCTTTTATATTTTTTATCTTTTTTATTGTGATAAGGAAATCAGACCTACATAGTTCTTTGAGAACTGAACGTTGGTTAAGTTGTTTTTATCTTTTTTTGCAAGATATATTTTGACTGAATAAAAGGTCATTTAAGGTGTTGGACCATTAAATGATCTTTTGATTTTGAAAGGAGAGAAACGTTAAGGCGTTGGACCATTAACGATCTCTTGGTGTGGTCGACAAAAGCAGGGCTTTTGCTCCTACGTATCCTCAATTGCGATGAGGAAATCAGACCTACGTAGTTCTTGCAAAAAGAGGTAAAGTTACATGTTGATTTTATGCTTTTAGAAATCCACATTTAACCAATAAAAGCGGAAAAAACCATTTCAAGGCGTTGGACCTTAAAAATGACTTTTTAGGTGATGACAAAAGTTTGATTTATGAATTGATTTTAGCCTTAGTTTCACTTTGGTTATTAGTTAATTCGATTAAGAAAGAAAATCCCAAAGAAAAACGTCCGATTGATTTTTTTGATTATTTTACTAAAAGATATTTTTTGATTATTATATTATTATTTTGCCTCTTTTCGGTTTTAAACGTGGTTACAGCATGACCGAACGGTCGGATTTCATTTTAACAGAAATTAAAAGATGTTATAATTCAAATGATCAGTGGAAATTTATTTTATTTTTTGATTAGGCGAGAAAATGACTTAAATAAATGACTAAAGCACGTCAAAAGGGGGTACGGAAAATAAATTAAATAAAAATAAAAGCATGCAAAAACAAGTGGGGACAACTAAGGGTACATAGAATGAATTGAAAAGTTCGATTTCGGGAACTTGCCGGTTGAAGACCGAAGAACGATGAAGAACGGTGAAAAATCTTCGTGAAATTGCCCACGGAAACGTCTCGGAAGCGTTACGGAAGCGCCTTGCCTTGGATTTTCTTCACGGAAACAATTTTTCTCACTAATTTTAAGTGATTCTCAGATATCAGGAGGGTTGAACCTTTTTGTTCTGTCCTCCTCCCCCTATTTATAGGGAAAAAGAGGGAGGATCTTGCCACCCAGCTCGCCCAGGCGAGCTAGGTTGCTTGGTGCCTTCTGGTGGAACTTCCTGGAAGGCCCAAGTGGGACTGATTGCTATTTGTACCCCTCTATTTATAAATACACCCCCTGCCTTTTTTGCTGATTCTTTTTCCGTAACGTTACGGAACTTTACGAATTACGTAGCGATACTTGTTTTCTTTTCGTAATGTCACGAAACCTTACGGATTACGTAATCATCCCTTTTGTGGCTTCCGAAATGTTACGGAACTTTCACGGATTGTGCAACAATGCTTCCTTTTGACTTCCGACATGTCATGGAACTTCACGGATTGTGTAACAATGCTTTCTTTTGACTTTCGGCATGTCACAGAACTTCACGGATTGCTTAACAATGGGTGCCAAGTACCTGGAAGTGGTCAAACAAGGGTCACATCCCAACAAATGGATGGTTCCCGGACGAAATTAGGGTATGACAGTTGCCCCTCTTTACTTGTCTTTTATTGGAGATAAAAGGGAAGTAAAGATAAGACACTAATTTCGTTCGAGTGAAACACCATTCGGCCGGTCAATCACCCCGCCAGCGGAACCTGCAAAAATTTTGAAAATGATCAGCACCGAACGACCAACATCATCCTGATACTGCCGAATTCGTTCCTCTTGACACAAGGCGCAAAATGACCATAATTTGTCTCTGCGCGCCATCGGACACGATCGAGCTTGGATGGAAAGGCACAGAATGACCATAATTTGTCTCTGCGTGCCATCGGACACGATCGCCTCTGGATGGCAAAAGGGTGGGCAGAATGACCATAATTTGTCTCTGCCCACCACTCGACTCATTGCTCCTGAATGACAAAGGGCGCAGAATGACCATAATTTGTCTCTGCGCGTTTATCACTCAACTAGCTACTCCTAAATGACAAAGGGCGCAGAATGACCGTAATTTGTCTCTACGCATTTATCACTCGACTTGCTGCTCCTGAATGGCAAAGGGCGCAGAATGACCATCATTTGTCTCTGTGCATTTATCACTCGTCGAGTCTTACAGATAGCAAAAGCGTGTGGATGACCATAATTTGTCTCCGCGTGTCATCGGGCACGATCACCTCTGGATAAAAAAAAGGGGCAGAATGACCATAATTTGTCTTTGCATGACATCGGACACGACTGTGTCTGGATGGCGAAAAGGTGTGCGGAATGACCATAATTTGTCTTCGCATGTCATCGGGCCCGCCGCCTCTGGATGACAAAAGGTGTAGAATGACCATAATTTGTCTCTGTGTGCCATCGGACACGACTGTATCTGGATGGCGAAAAGGTGTGTAAAATGACCATAATTTGTCTCCGCATGTCATCGGGCCCGCCGCCTCTGGATGAAAAAAGGGCGCAGAATGACCATAATTTGTCTCTGCGTGCCATCGGACACAACTGTGTCTGAATGGCGAAAAGGTGTGCGGAATGACCATAATTTGTCTCCGCATGTCTCATGACCCCAGGGTCAGTTTGACAGAGATTGTGGGGCGGCCGACAAAAGCGAGGCTCTTGCTCCTACGTATCCTCACTGAGGAACTCAGACCTACGTAGTTCTGGATAACTTGTGAGACTAAAATAGCCTCGGTGTTTTCTTTACTAAAATGCGAGCATGCTTTAGTAAAGAGACAAAACTTCCAACTGATTAGAGCAACATATGCTTTTTGGATGAAAAACAATGTGTCTACCGGGGAAGGAGACTATGCTGATGAAATCTTCTCATAACCGTAAATGAGATTTTGGATGTTAGCATTTCGCTTCTAAAATGACCATTTAGAGGAAACACTGGGTTCAACAAAAATAGAAGAAAATCACTCAAAGTGTATCGATCTCACACAGGTAAGTGTTTCATCCTAATTCTGAACCATAGATATGTCATGACTTGGCTTTGCAAATCATTTCCTATCAAATCAAGGATTACATGCGTGATCATGGATCAATAGGACTTTTTCTTGGGAATGGTTTGTTTCTTGTGGGAAATTTGGCTTTGAGTATTCTTGGCCTTTTCCTTTTCTGTTTTTGTTTAGTGTGAGGTGAACAAGTCACCGACGCACAGGATTTTGGTTGGCAATCAAAGGGAGAGGACCACTTTAGGTCGTGGTTTCCTTTATTTTCATGTTTACTTGGTGACAATTCTGTATTGTTTAGATGTTGTCTGGTCTAAAGACCTTTCTGCATATTTCTTCTGTTTTCTTTCGATCCTTGATCGGGAATTTTCTTTCCTCTTTTTTTTGCTTTCTCCCACTCTTTGATTGGGAATTTTCTCTTTTTTCTTTCTTCCGATTCTTTGATCAGGAACCTTCTTTTCTTTGTTTTCTTCCGAGGGCAAGATTGACATTCTCACCCTGGGTCTAGGTTTATGGTAAGTTGGGATTTCGGCTCAAAGCTTGTAGAACGGCTGGGCATGACATATGTCAGGGTTTGGCCAGCGGTTTGGGGATAAAGGGGATGTCCCACATTATTTCCATGATACACATGCAACAATGATGATTAGGAAATTTTATGCATAACTGGTCCCACATTATTTCCATGATACTCAAGCATCACATTTTTATGGTCATGTGATACTAGGGCTCAGGATTCATTTTCTTTATTTTAGTCAACCCATTGTTTCCAAAACATGTTCCTTTATCAATTCATGCATTCATCCGAGTCCATTTTGGGCGTTCGGGAAAATTTTCACAGCATTACACACATTTTCTTTCAAAAACTGGTTATGATTAGTGAATTTTTTTTCAAAGAAAAGCTAGAAGTTATCTCTTTTCAAAAGCATGTTGGTTTTTTAGCTAGACAACTTATTATTATTTTTTTTCTTTTTTCTCTCTTTTTCTTTTTCCATGAGGTATTTTGCTACCTAAACATATGTGTATTTTTGTGAGGTATTTTGCTATATACATGCGTGTCCAAGGTATCTTGCTACCTAAACATACATACATACATACATATATATATATATATATATTGTGAGGTATGACTACCTTCCGAGCTTGTGCTTGTTTTATTTAAATTCCTAGGATCATGAGCAACTAGGTGTGTCCTACTATGACTTGAGAAACAAAAGTGATCAAATAACAAGCAGAGATTTAAAAGGTACTAGGTTGCCTCCTAGTAGCACTTCTTTAACGTCTTGAGCTAGACGCGTGATGACTTGTCGGTCACGAACCTAGTACGTTGCTTACCTTTGGCTTTGGACTTGGTCGCCTATTGGTCGGCCATGTGTCATAGGCAACACTCTAACCTTTTTGTGGATGAGCTAAGGTGAACTCTAGAGGTGGTGGCGGTGCGTCTGTTGCCTGCTGCCGGCCATCCCCAGACTGCTGTGGTGTTTCGCCGTGCGCCTGCCTGAGGGCGAAGTACTTCTTGATGAAAGCTCGATTAGTCGGGGGCCTGATGACCTTGCTGGGGGCGACAGGCACTCCGTAGAACTGACAGAGGCCCGTAATTAGAGCTGGCAACTCCAAGACCCTGTTGGACTTCTTCGGGTCCACTGGGTGTCTTGCGGGCGCGATCCCTGCAAACAATAGATGACATCAGAAATCAGTTGAGCGATGTGCATACTTACCTATGTCATGATGGCATGACCTTGCTGGGGGGAACGGGCACCCTGTAGGACTAACAGAGGCCCATAACCAGAGCTGGAAACCCCAAGGCCCTATTGGACTTCACCGGGTCCACTGGGTGTCTTTGTGGGTGCGATCCCTGCAAACAATAGATGATATCGGAAATTAGTTGAACCATATGCATACTTACCTATGTCGAGACGACACAGACCAACTAATACTTCCCAAGGGGGAGATCAGCATTGTGGTCGTTGGACGGAATGTTGCTAAGTAGCAACGTCATCCATATCTGTGTAAGAGTGGTTATGTTGGTGCGCATGATCCGCACTTGTCTCTTTGCAGTGGCACAGGAGAAATCTTGCCCCGGTATGCACAGTAGCTGCACGATAGCCTCCTCCTCTGGTTGTACTTGCATAGTTGGCCCTCCTCCAGGATCAGAGGGTGGCCCAGGAACTGATAAATGGAAATTACTGGCCCCTTAACCGGGAGTTCAAGTCTCGATTAAGCATTTAAAGGCATAGGACCTTAAATTCTCTTAAGGTGTGGATATGGAGCCCACTGAAAGTGAGGACAGGTAGCCCTCTAAAGGCTAGGACGTGTAACCCTCTGAAGTTCAGGATGTGTCGCCCTTTGAAGGTGAGGGCGTGCAGCCCTCTGAAGGCGAGGACGTGTAGTCCTCTGAAGTGGAGGACGTGTAGTCCTTTGAAGTGGAGGACGTGTAGTCCTCTGAAGGCGAGGACATGCATCCCTCTGAAGGCGAGGACGTGTAGCCTTCTAAAGCCGAGCACGTGCAGTGATCTGAAGGCAAGGACGTGTAGTCCTCTGAAGGCAAGGACGTGTAGCCCTCTGAAAGCGAGGACGTGTAGTCCTCTGAAGGCGATGACATGTAGTCCTCTAAAGGTGAGAGCGTGTAGCCCTACGAAGGTGAAGGCGATGACGTGTTGTCCTCTGAAGGCGAGGACGTGTAGTCCTCTGAAGGTGAGGACATGTAGTCCTCTTAAGGCGAGGGCGTGTAGCCCTCTGAAGGTGAGGACGTGTAGTCCTCTGAAGGCGATGACATGTAGTCCTCTAAAGGTGAGAGCGTGTAGCCCTACGAAGGCGAAGGCGATGACGTGTTGTCCTCTAAAGGCGAGGACGTGTAGTCCTCTGAAGGTGAGGACATGTAGTCCTTGGAAGGTGAGGGGGTGTAGCCCTCTGATGGCGAGGACGTGTAGTCCTCTAATTTCGAGGGCATGCAACCCTCTGATGGTGAGGACGTGTAGTCCTCTGAAGGCGAGGACGTCTAGTCCTCTGAAGGCAAGGATGTGTAGCCCTTTGAAGGCGAGGACGTGTAGTCCTCTAAAGGTGAGGGCGTGTAGCCCTCTGAAGGTGAGGACGTGTAGCCCTCTAAAGGTGAGGACGTGTAGTCCTCTAAAGATGAGGACATGTAGTCCTCTGAAGATGAGGATGTTTGGTCCTCTGAAGGTGAGGACGTGCAGTCCTCTGAAGGCGAGGGCGTCCAGCCCTCTGAAGGTAAGGATGTGTAGTCCTCTGAAGGCGAGGACATGTAGTACTCTAAAGGTGAGGGCGTGTAGCCCTACGAAGGCGAAGGCGAGGACGTGTTGTCCTCTGAAGGCGAGGACGTGTATTCCTCTGAAGGTGAGGACATGTAGTCCTCGGTAGGTGAGGGTGTGTAGCCCTCTGATGGCGAGGACGTGTAGTCCTCTGAAGGTAAGGGCGTGCAGCCCTCTGATGGCGAGGACGTGTAGTCCACTGAAGGTGAAGGCTTGAAGCCCTCTTATGGCAAGGACGTGTACTCCTCTAAAGGTGAAGGCGTGAAGCCCTCTGAAGGTGATAGGTACTAGTACCCAAGGGTTCACCCTTATGAGAAAGCAAGAGATTGACTCATCGAGAGGGTCGGTCATCCCAAATCCTCACGATTGGATATTAGATGTAGGAAATCTATGCAGTTAACATGATATTTAGGGATGCAGATGCATCCAACCTTTGTCTTGAAATGCGGTAAATGCAAACTTCATATGAAACAATGCAATGTAATGGAATGTTGTACAATTTTCATGACATTCTTTCCATATTTTGTGATTTTGATTTTGATTTAATTTTTTTTAAAACACAGATTGACTGTCCTTTTGAAAGAAGTGATAATTCATGCAACCTCATCCTATCTTTTTGCAAATCTCTCCGGGAACTCCCTCAGCGTGTATGTTCTGTTTGACTTAGTCACTTGACCATTTTGGAGTGACGACAATGGAGTCGTTTGATGTTTAACCAATCCATTGAAATTCTCGAGTTTGTCTCCCCCCCCCCTTTTGTTTAAAAACATCGACGGGTGAGAACTTTTGATCTGCCCCTAGGTTTGCTCAAGGCTCATGCACGGTGCCCTTCATTGCCCCAGTGTAAGGCTTTGAGGTATCAATTGTTATCTTTCGTCATGACCTTGTAGTTGGGAACCTATTGGATGAGAACTTCTAATCTGCCCCTAGGTTCACTTGAGGCTCATGCTCGATGCCCCTCACTGCCCCAATATAAGGCTTTGAGGTATCAATCGTTGTCTTTCGTCATGACCTTGTAGCAGGGAACCTATTGGGTGAGGACTTCTAATCTACCCCTAGGTTCACTTAAGCTTTATGCATGGTGCCTTTCATTGCCCCAGTGTAGGGCTTTGAGGTATCAATCGTTGTCTTGTTTTCACAACCTTGTAGCAAGGAAGAATGAAAGAAGCGATTGATTCTCAAAAAGGACTTTCAAGGACAAGAAATAGTTGAAGGATTTTTTCAGTTGATGGATTAAGTCAAATGACTCCTATTCTTGATAACTCACTTCTCTAGGAATGATAAAATGAGGTCACATGAATGTCTACATTTTTACTTGAAAACACAGTCAATCAAATGCTTTTTTTTCTTTTATTTTGAAACTTATTGTTTTGAACTTTACTCGTCATTTTACGGCACCCCCACCAACGTGCAAGACGAGTAATCTCTGATTAAGCGGTCTAGGAAATCAACACTCAGGAGCGTAGGTCACTTGAGCAAGCAGACCAATGGCTTGCACTCACATTCCGGTGGAAGTTGAATAAGCAAAAGATGTGTTTGTGAGAGGATGAGGGACAAAGATGCCAAATTTATCCATTTTATTTAGCATTGTAATTGTGGTTTACAATAATGGCATAAACTTGAAGATCTTGATGAGTCATTAGAGACATCTAATAACAACTTTCAAAATTGTCCCATGCGTGGTGTCGTTTGTCAATGTTAGGATTCACAAGTGATTCTCCTCAAATTTCAGCCAGCCCGCATCAATTAGACTTTGCACCTTACGCTTCAAGGCCCTACAATGCTCAATAGAATGCCCCGGGGCTCCTCCATGATAAGCACATGTTGTGTTCGAGTCGTATCCTCGGAAAAATGGAGGTTGATGAACCTTGCCTGGGGTTATGGCTACCATTGAATTATCAAGTAGATATGGGAGCAAGTCAGCATAGGACACCAGAATTGGGGTGAATTCTACAGGCTTTTTCGCTGCAAAATTCATTTCTGGTTGATGTTTTGGTTTGGGCTAAAGGTGGTGTTCGTGTTGGTGGTGTGGTAGGTGGATTTTGTGGTTGATTTAGGTATGACTTATATGGATAACTGGGTGGTAGGTAAGGAGAAGGGTTGTTATTGGCTAAGTAATGACATTGTTGGGTTGGTGGGAAACTTGGCCGTATAGGAATGGCAGTCACAACATGGGTTTCTCCCTCATCCTCACCCTCTTCATTTGCCCCAGTTTTCTGATTCGTTCAAGCAGGATGATTAAATTTGCCTCTTTTCAGATCCGCTTCGACCCTTTCCCTAGCGAAGACCAAATCCGCAAAGCTTGAAGGTGTGTATCCCACCATTTTTCATAGTAAAACACTGGTAATGTGTCTATTATTATTGTGATAATCTCTTTCCCCCTCATTGGAGGTGCCACTTGAGCTGCTAGGTCTCTCCATCTTTGGGCGTATTCTTTGAAAGATTTGTGCCACTAGAGCTGCCATGTCTCTCCATCTTTGGGCGTATTCTTTGAAAGATTCGTGCCCCTTTTTGCACATGTTCTATAGTTGCATCCTATCCGGAACCATATCAAAATTGTACTGATACTGCCTAACGAAGGCAACCATTAGGTCCTTCCAAGAATGGACTCGGGAAGGCTCCAAGTTAGTGTACCAAGTAGCAGCTACTCCAGTAAGACTTTCTTGGAAGAAATGTATCAACAGTTCCTCATCTTTTGCGAATGCCCCCATCTTTCGACAACACATCTTTAGATGGTTCTTAGGGCAAGTAGTCCCCTTGTACTTGTCAAAGTCTGGCACCTTGAACTTTGGAATGACCATGTTTGGGTACTAGGAACAACTCTTCTAGATTAGCAAAGGCATAATCTTTGCCTCCTTCAATGGCCTTGAGCCTTTCCTCCAGATGATCCAACTTTTCCCTTTCCTTCCATAATAGGAGGGATTTTACCTACTGTGAAATGCAAAGGTTGTGGTTGGGGGCGAAACTGAGGGATTTTACCTGCTGTGAAATGCAAGGGTATACCACCAACTGCTTGCCTTTCAGTGGGATATCCGAGGCAAGGCTTGAAGTCGGCTAGATTGTGGTGGGGAATTTCCTGTGTCTCCCCCACGGTTTGAGAGACATGTACATGATGAGGTTGTCAGCTCTTAATGAGTATGGGAGCGGAGTTATTGACATCCTCATTGGGAGTGTATGCCACATTGGGTGGTGTATAGTTGGGAGGCAAGCCATATGGTGGGAAGGCATGCTTGTTTTGAATTTGCGCATAATGGGGGTCGCCCGTACTTCCCAAATCTTTGCCTACCCTAGCTGAGGTTGGATGATTCATTTGGTTGAGGCCAGATGGGGGCATCCGGTTCACCTTAGCAACAGCGCTGGTAGCGGCAACTGCAACTGCATTGGCTTCCATTATCTTCTTCATGCTCATCATGGCCTCCATCATTGTGGCCATTTGCTCTTTCATGGCCTCCATGTCGGCCTTCCTCTACTCTTGCACTTCCTTTACTTCACTCATTACTCTAGCTCTAGCATGAGTTCAGTAAGGGTGCCGTAAAGTGTGTTCTTTTCTTTTTGATAACAATGATTAAGTTCGTTTTTTTTCAAGGAAAGAATGCAATGAGCAATGCAACCAATCAAAAGCATGGATGTATGCGAATGATGCACAGTTGAAGTATTGCAAATTTTTACGCAGGATATAGGGTTGGATCAATTTAGACTTTCAACATGGTACATGACATCTTTGTCAAGGCGAAACTAGAAGTAACAAGGACATCAACAATCCTAAATGTGTTTGGCAGTAGACGAAGCAGCGATGTAACCCGATCCATCTTTTGCCCCAATTTTTGCAAGATGGTTACTTCCATTCTTGACCTTGACTTGATGAACCTTTTTCGTAAAAGCATGAGCTTGGTTCAACCCCATAATCTAAGGGATGGCCATTTTGACTACCAATACTTCGACAACATTTCATAGAGATGAAAGACTCAGGAATACGTACGCTATGCATGGAAAATGTAATGATGAGATTGAAATGCGCGAAGAAACATCATTTCCTAGTTAACCATGCATTAGGTACCATGCTCAATCATTTTGTTTTGTTGTTGTTTTTGTTTTTTTTGTTTTTTAGAAATGGGTTTATGATCCCAACATGGTTGGCTCATGGTACCTAACACATGCAACTAAGAATGTAGTGTGAATTTTCACGCTTTTTTTTTTTTTGCAGAGGAAAATGCAAGGATGATGCATGAGCGAACATGAAAACAAAAGGTATGCAGTTTGTAGAACAAAAAGTATGTTGAACGCATATGCATGATGATGCAATGACTCATGCAAAATGTGATGTTGGAATATGATAACGGACAAATGCAGGAACGATATGTTCATTATGATGCCATGAAGAGATGCTTATGCGATGCATGATATGAATGCATGCTAGAGATATAATGCAGGAGTGATTTGATTCGCACTGATCTTTGGAGTAAAAACGCGGGATAAACTCATTTTATTCAGAAAGTTTATAACTAGTCAAGATCTGAGTGACAGTATAAACTTCCTAGCGGTTTCTAATTATATTGGCCATTAAGTCTATCATATGCTGACAATAGCTGAGAAGTCCGTGGATCTCCTCGGGGGCGAAGTAGGTGTCCGCCATTGCTTTGGCCTTGGCTAGCAATCGGGGAAGCTCTTGACTCCCGTTTAAGGTAAGAGCAAATCAGTCCATCCACATTGTTGCCTCTTGATGTAACGAGTCGATCACCCTTCCTCTAGCCTCCTTTTCCGCATACACTTGGGCATACTCGCCCTCCACTTTATGCTCGTGGGTTGTGGCTAGATTTAGTTCTTCTTGGTACTTGTTGACGATGGCTAACATGCTGGTCTTTGTCTCGCATAAACGCTGAGACAAGTTTCTTTTGGACCTTGAGCAAGAAGCTAACTCCTCTTTTAAGACCATGCCATGGGCTCGTGATTGGTCTCTCTCTTCCCTTCGAAGCTTGAGCTCACTGTTGCTGCCCCACAAAGCTCCACGGAATTTGTCTCGGCCATGCTCTTCCTTGCGAGCCCTCTTGGTTTCTTGTTCAAGGGCTCTTGCGGTTGCTGCATTTTCTTCTTGTAACCTGACACACTCTTTCCGGACGTCTGTAGCGACCAACTTGAATTTTTCTTTGGCAAGTCTTACTTTTCCTAGTTCGGTTTTCAGAGCCCGAACTTCTTCATCCTCTTCCGGAGCTTCGAAGTTCTCTTCGTCGATAATTTTCAACTTGGAGAGCCAATCTAACCCTCGTGTACGAACTTTCAGCCATTCATGATAACCACCGATGATGCCATTACGAATGCCCCTAAGTTCTTTATCTTTCCTTAACGGGCTTTCCCACGCCTTATGGACTCTTCGTATAATCTTGAAACTTTGCGTGCCGAAATCTCTCACAAGGAAAGGAGAGTGGCTCTCTTCCACCGGTGCTCCCCTCATGGGGTACCCTAACTGTCTTATAGCAAGTGCGGGATTGTAGTTAATACAACCCCTCATCCCTATCAACGGGATGTTTCGGTAGTCCCCACATGAGAAGAGGACTCCCTCCTTTCCTTCCTTCCATCGAGGAAACAAGCTGATTGTTATACCTCCTATCCCAGCCAAGTGTTGGTCCCAATCTACTCTTCTCTTTTCGACACACGAGCGATGGCTTCGGAGCGGACATGGATGCCTTATGTCTTGTTGGAATAGGCGCGAAACCAACCATACACAAAGAGCGGGTAAACAACAGATGATCCGTGCGCTACTCTTCTCGTACCTTCGGTCAAATGTGTCAAATAAGTCTGCCAAGATAGCTACCACCGGGCTTTCTTTGCCATGGTGATATTCAAGGAAAACATCAATTGCGGCTAGGTCCACCAAACCATCCATGTTTGGAAGGAGGACAACCCCAAAGATTAGCAATGCTAATATGTCCATAAACGGGACCCACTCCTCTTGATTCGCCATATCCCTTGCCTTGCCTTCTAAGTACTTCCGTGGTAGGCCCACTACGCCATTTTGAGTTTGCTTTACACGATCCAACTCTCTTGCCGAATCCCTGACCATAACTGCAATCTTGGTCAAGGAGGGAAGAAACCCGGAGAAAAGATATGGTTTCCTTCCCCCAAAAGGACATCCTAGAATCTCCTCAAATTCTTCAACAGTCGGTACTAATTGGAAGTCTCCAAACGTGAAGCATCTCAAAGGCTGGTCATAGTATTGGGTGAGTGATACAACGAATTCCGTGGATATCTCTGCTATGGTCAAATCTAAGATCTTTCCGTAAACCTTGCGGAAGGCTTGCATTTGGAGAGGTCCCATCAACCGCCCCAACTCCTTAATGCTGGTGGTATCTAGGCCCTTAATCTTGACTTGACAAGACCTTTTTCCGATTTAATTTGTTCCCATGTTTTACTAAAGTGAAACAAAACCCAATGCGAATCAAAACTCCAACATCTATCATGGGTGGAATGGATGAATGCATGAAGAAATGCATATGACACAGATGTAATTTATGAATACGGGAGCCCAGGAAATTGTCTCCTTCTTAGATACAACGTCTTGGGGGAGCACGGCGCCTGACATATGTATTTAAGAAGGTGACACGAACCTTCCGTTGGTTTGCTAAAGAGAGGGGATCAAGACGAAACCCGTGCATGATAAGGCACAACATGGGAATGTACATAGTACGACACTATCCACAAACAAATATAATCAAAGGGGTACACGACATTTGACTACATGCATGGCAGTGTGAAAATGGCACGCAGCGTGCTTGCTCCGGGCCCCTATTTTAGGGACCTATATGGGAGGGAGCTAAAAGGGCTTTTAGTGATAATTCCCAAGGTGGTCATATCTCTCTTGATGGTCTCTAGAGGTATCATCCCCTTTGAAGAACATATTGCAGCAGTAGGGACTACTAGCAACAACATGTTGTCAAAGAGAAAAACTCTAGATGAGGGTTCACTGTAATCAAGCAAGTCGGAGACCTAGTGTCATACCCTAATTTCGTCCGGGGATTATTATTTGATGATATACAACCTTTGATTGGCCACTTCGAGATACTTGGCACCCTTTGTTGCACGATATGTGAAGTCTCGAGACGTGCCGAAAATCAAAAGGAAGCAGGCTTACGTGATCCGTGAAAATTCCGTAAGGTGACGGAAATCAAAAGGAGGTGTTTTTTCGCAATCCGTGAGTTTTTGTAACTTCTTCAAAAGCTAAAAAAGAGTAAATACATAATCCGTAAGGATTCGTAACCTTGCGGAAGGAAAATAAGTATCGTTACGAAATTCGTAAAGTTTCGTAACGTTACGGAAAAAGGGATACCAAAAAAGGTAAATGAAGTGCATTTAGTAAAAAGGGGGGTACAAATAGCAATCAGGCCCACTTGGGCCTTCCAATTTCTTCCTCCAAAAGGCTGTTGCTTCTTGAGGAAGCAACCTTGCTCGGCTGGGCGAGCTGGGTGGCAAGCTCCTCCCCTATTTTGCTATAAATAGGGGGAGGAATGAAGGGAGAAGGGGTTCAGCCTTCTTGGCACTTCGTATTCTCTTAAATTTGCTAAGGAAAATTGTTTCCGTGAAGAAAATCCAAGCCGAGGCGCTTCCGTAACGTTTCCGTGAGTAATTACGCGAAGATTTTCAACCGTTCTTCGACATTCATCGTTCGTTCTTCGTTTTCTTCAGTCTTCAACTGGTAAGTACCCCAAACCGAGCTTTTCAATTCATTCTATGTACCCGTGGTGGTCCACATTTTGTTTCATGTATTTTTATTCTCGTTTTCATTCGCTTTCTATACCCCCTTTTGACGTGCTTCAGTCATTTATTTAAGTCATTTCTCGCCTAATCAAAAAATAAAATAAATTTCCACCGATCATTTGAATTGTATCATCCGTTCATTTCTGTTAAAATGAATTCCGACGTTCGGTCGTGCCGTAACCACGTTGGAAATCAAAAAAAGAGGTAAAATAATAATATAATAATAAAAAATATCTTTTAGTAAAATGAAGCAAAAAAATCAATCGGACGTTTTCTCTTTGGGATTTCTCATTCTTAATTGAATTGACTAATAACTAAAGCGAAACTAAGGCTAAAATCAATTCGCCATGTCAAGCTCGTCCACCAAAAAAATCACAAAAAATAGGGTTTGAAAGTTTATCATTTCAGTTTCTTACCAAGTAAAAAAGGATCATTTTTAAGGTCCAACGCCTGAAAAATGATCACAAATTCAAGTAAAAAGAATCGCTTGATTCACTCTTAAGGAAGAACTACGTAGGTCTGATTTCCTCTTTGATGGAGGGTATGTAAGAGCAAGAGCCCCGCTTTTGTCGACCTCAAAAAATAAAAAGAAATAAAGTTAAGGTAACACAATTTCCACAATTCTAAAAAATAGGTTGTTGTCCTTCGAGACAAACGTAAGAGGTGCTAATACCTTCCTCAAACGTAAATACAACTCCCGAACTTAGAATTTTCATTTTGACCGGTTTCCTTCGGTTTTCCTGACGTTTTCCACAAATAAACGTTGGTGGCGACTCCGCGCATCTTTTCCTCCTTTGGAAAGTGCACCCGTGAGCCTCGCCTCACTCGCCTGCAAAAGGGCACGTTGCGACAATTGGCGACTCCATTGGGGACTATTTTTGTGAGTTAGGCCTATTTTAAGGAATTGTAGAATTTTGAAATCTTGTGTGTGCATTTATTGAACTGTGTAAAATGTAATAACTGCTGTCTTTTCCACATTTTTACACTGCATTCTAAGCACCCACGGGTTTGAGTAAAAAAGGGGCCCTATACCCGGGTTCATGGGAATCTAAGAAGTGGAGGTGAATCTATAATCATGCTAGGTCTCCGACTTGCTTGATAATTGTGAAACCTCGTCTAGAGCTTTCTCTCTTTATAATGTGTTGTCGCTGGTATTCCATACTGCCACAATATTATTATCTTGAGTGATGATACCTCTAGAAAACAGTCGTGTGAGCTATGAATCGTTAGGAGTAGTTATTAGAGACCCCTAGATATTATCCCATAGGTCCTCAAATAGGGGCACGGAGCAAACACGCTGCGTGCCATTTTAAACACTGCCATGCATGTAGTCCTAAATGTCATGTACGCCTTTGTTTGTAATTATTTGTGGATATTGTCATACTATGTGCATCCCCGTGTTGTGCTTTTGCACGTCTGCGTCATGTCGTCACGCACGCGTTGTATGTTGATCTCGTCTTTTGTCGTGGGAAGTCGGAAGATCCATATCGTCTTTTTAACTGCACACATGGGGCACTGCGCCCCCAAATGCGCAAGTAAGGAGAGATGATTGTCCGGGCTCTCGTGTTCGTAAATGCATTCATATCATGCATCTCTTCGGCATCATAATGAACATATCGTTCCTGCATTTGTCCATTATCACATTCAAGCCTCACATTTTGCATAAGTCATTGCATCATCATGCATATGCGTTCAACATACTTTTTGTTCTACATGTTTGCTCATACATGATCCTTGTGCTTTCCTCTATAAAACAAAAACAAAAAAAGGGAAGCATGAAAATTCATGATGCATTCTTAGTTGCATGTGTTAGGTACCATGAGCCAACCATGTTGGGATCATAAACCCATTTTTAAAATTAAAAAAAAAACACAAATAACAAAACAAAATGATTGAGCATGATACCTAATGTGTGGTTAGCTAAAGGATGTCTCTTCGGGCATCTCAATCTCATAATTACATTTTTCATACATAGCATGCTTATTCCCAAATCTTTCATCGCTATGAAATGTTGTTGAAGTATTGGCGATCAAAATTGCCATTCCCTGGGTTATGGGGTTGAACCAAGCTCATGCTTTTATGAAAAAGTTCATCAAGTCAAGTTGAAGCATGGAAGTAACCATCTTGCAAAAAATTGGGGCAAAAGATGGATCGGGTTACATCGCTGCTTCGTCTATTGCCAAACACATTTAGGACTGTTAATGTCCTTGTTACTTCTAGTTTCACCTTGATGAAGATGTCATGGACCATGTTGAAAATCTAAATTGATTCAACCCCATATCCTGCGTAAAAATTTGCAATACTTCAACTATGCATCATTCGCATACATCCATGCTTTTCATTGGTTGCATTGTTCATTGCATTCTTCCCTAAAAAAAAAGAGAACTTAATCATTGTTATAAAAAAGAAAAGAACCC
Source organism: Glycine max (assembly GCF_000004515.6). Classification (NCBI taxonomy): domain Eukaryota; kingdom Viridiplantae; phylum Streptophyta; class Magnoliopsida; order Fabales; family Fabaceae; genus Glycine; species Glycine max. The sequence goes on along the minus strand of NC_038245.2, from coordinate 20,166,223 downwards.
GCTTTACGACGCCCTTACCAAACCTGTGCTAGAGCTAGAGTAATGGGTAAAGTAGAGGAGGTGCAAAAGAAGGTGAAGGCTGACATGGAGGCCATGAAGGAGAAAATGGCCACAATGATGGAGGCCATGATGAGCATGAAGAAGATAATGGAAGTCAATGCGGTTACAATTGCCGCTACCAGCACTGTTGCTAAGGTGAACCCGACGTCCCCATTCGACATCAACCAAATGAATCATCCAACCTCAGATATGGTAGGCAAAGATTTGGGAAGTACGGACGGCCCCCATGATGTGCAAATTCAAAAACAAGCACGCTTTCCCACCATATGGCTTGCCTCTCAGCTATACGCCACCCAATGTGGCGTACACTCCCAATGAGAATGTCAATAACGCCACTCCTATACTCGTTGAGAGCTAACAACCTCAATCTGATCATGCACATGTCTCCTGACCCATGAGGAAGGCACATAAATGCCCCGCCACAATCTAGCCGACTTCGAGCCTTGCCTCGGATATGCTACTGAAGGGCAAGCAGTTGGTGATATACCCCTACGAAACACATTGGAGGGCCCTCAGGATCACCCACAAACTACACCTCTTGCATTCCACGACAAGTAAAAACCCTCATGCTATGGCAGAAATGGGAAAGTTGGATCATCTAGAGGAAAGGCTCAGGGCCATTGAAGGAGGTGAAGATTATGCCTTTGCTAACCTAGAAGAGTTGTTCCTAGTACCCAATATCATCACCCCTCCCAAGTTTAAGGCGCTGGACTTTGACGAGTACAAGGGGACTACTTGCCCCAAGAACCATCTAAAGATGTATTGTCGGAGGATGGGGGCATACGCAAAAGATGAGAAATTGCTGATACATTCCTTCCAAGAAAGTCTTACTGGGGTAGCTGTTACCTGGTACACTAACTTGGAACCTTCCCGAGTCCATTCTTGGAAGGACCTAGTGGTTGCCTTCGTTAGGCAGTGTCAGTATAATGTCTTCGGATAGGATGCAACTACAGAACATGTGCAAAAAGGGGGCACGGATCTTTCAAAAGAATACGCCCAAAGGTGGAGAGACCTGGCAGCCCAAGTGGTACCCCCAATGATGGAAATGGAGACGATAATCGTGATGGTAGACACATTATCAGTATTCTACTATGAAAAGATGGTGGGCTACACACCTTCAAAGCTTTGCGGATTCGGTCTTTGCCAGTGAAAGGATCGATGTGGGTCTGAAAAGAGGCAAATTTAGTCATCCTGCTTTGACGAATGAGAAAACTGGGGCAAATGAAGAGGGTGAGGATGAAGGAGAAGCCCATGCTGTGACTGCCATTCCTATACAACCAAGTTTCCCACCAACCCAGCAATGTCATTACTCAACCAATAACAACCCTTATCCTTACCCACCACCCAGTCATCCACAAAGGTCATCCCTAAAATCAACCACAAAGCCTACCTACCGCACTTCCAATGACAAACACCACCTTTAGCATAAACCAAAGCACCAACCAAGAAATGAATTTTGCAGTGAAAAAGCCTGTAGAATTAACCCCAATTCCAGTGTCCTATGCTAACTTGCTCTCATATCTACTTGATAATTCAATGGTAGCCACCCCAGCCAAGGTTCATCAACCTCCATTTCTTCGAGAATACGATTCGAACGCAACGTGTGCTTGTCACAGAGAAGCCCCGGGGCGTTCCATTGAGCATTGTAGGGCTCTGAAGCGTAAGGTGCAAGGTCTAATTGATGTGGGCTGGCTGAAATTTGAGGAGAATCGCGTGTAAATCCTGACATTGACAAGAGATTCCACACATGGGGCAATTTTGAAAGCTGTTGTTAGATGTGTCTGATGACTCATCAGGATTTTCAACTTTCACCGGAATTGGGTGCAAGCCATTGGTCTATTTGCTCAAGCGACCTGTGCTCCTGAGTTTGGACTTCCAAGACCATTCAATCAGAGATTACTCGTCTTGCACATTGGTGGGGGTGCCGTAAAACAACGAGTAAAGTTCAAAACAAATAAGTTTCAAAATAAAAGTAAAAAAAGGAGTTCAAAAAGAAAAGCAAAAAAAAAACATTTGATTGACTGTGTTTTCAAGACGTTCATGTGACCTCATTTTATCATTCCGGAAAGTTTGTCTTTTAGATAGAAGTGAGTTATCAAGAATAAGATGTTGGACAAATGGCCTCAGTTACCTTAAGAAAAAAAAAAGGGTTGAATTAAGATACAAAGGCTATTCCCCAATTAAACTTTCACTCTCTCTTTTTGGATTAACAATGCACCCTTAACATGAATTACTCAAAAGACAATTCAAAATAAACTTCTTTAAAGCAAAAGATAAATAGCAATAAAAAAAAAGTTTAAGGGAAGAGAGGAATGCAAACTTGATATATATTGGTTCGGCCACTTCCCGTGCCTACGTCCAGTCCTCAAGCAACCCACTTGAGATTTTCCACTCTCTTTGTAAAAATTCCTTCTACAAAGTCTGAACCACACAGGGACAACCCTTCCCTTGTGTTCAGGAATCCTCTACAACAAGAGACCCACGGTCTCTTAATCCCTTTTCAGAAATAAGAAGAAGAAAAGAAGAGATCTCTCTTAAAAGAGATAGATTGTACAATGAAGATCAATCAAAATTCCTTATTGAATATGCAAGTGGTTGACCAAGGAATCTTTTTGAGAAGATAAGATAATTCAGTTCAGAAAAACTCTTAATCTTTTGAAAGGATAAAACTTTTTGGGCAGTGAAAACTCCCTTTAAATTCGTGTTTCCAAGTCACCTTTGATGGCCATTCATAAACCATTTGAATAGATGTGACTCTTGGAAATTATTTTCTGAAAAATCCCCTCTGGTAATCGGTTACAAGACTTGTGTAATCGATTAAGGCTTTAAAATTTGAATTAAAACGTTCAATAAATTGTTGGTAATCAATTACCATCCATGCGTAATCAATTACACATTATAAATTTTGAATTCAAATTTCTAGTGACTGTGATAAACATTTTCAGCTGCTGGTAATCGATTACCAGAGAGAAAATCTCAATTTGAAATGATAGAATTCTTTGGTTAAACCTTTTGTTTTTTCAATTTAGAAACTTCTTCCTAAAGATTCTAGAGATCAACTTGATCATATATCTTGATTTTCTTGGATTCTTGTCTTGAATAAAACTTAGAAGCACTTGATCCTTTAGCATCATCAGGACATCAAAACATCTTGCTTCTATGTAGGAGTCATTTGACTTAATCCATCAACTGAAAAATCCTTCAACTATTTCTCGTCCTTGGAAAATTCTTTTTGCAAGAATCAACTGCTTCTTTCATTCTTCCTCACTACGAGGTTGTGAAAACAAGACAACAATTGGTACCTCTAAGCCCTACACTGGGGCAACGAAAGGCACCATGCAAAAACCTCAAGCGAACCTAGGGGCAGATTAGAAGTTTTCGCCCAATAGGTTCCCAGCTACAAGGTCATGACGAAAGATAACAATTGGTACCCCAAAGCCTTACACTGGGGCAATGAGGGGCATCGTGCATGAGCCTCAAGTGAACATAGGGGCAGATCAAAAGTTCTCACCCATCGATGTTTTCAATAGATTGATTAAACGTCAAACGGCTCCATTGTCGTCACTCCAAAATGGACAAGTGACTAAATCAAACAGAACATACACTCTGAGGGAGTTCTCGGAGAGATTTGCAAAAGATAGGATAAGGTTGCATGAATTATCACCTTTTTCAAAAGGACAGTCAATCTGTGTTTTCCAAAAAAAAAATTAAATCAAAATCAAAATCACAAAATAGGGAAAGAATGTCATGAACATTGTACAACTTTCCATTGCATTGCATTTTTTTCAGCATTACCAAATTTCACGACAAAGGTTGCATGCGTCTGCATCCCTAAAAATCATGTTAACTGCATAGATTTCCTACATCTCGTGTCCAATCTTGTTGGATGACCGGCCCTCTCGATGAGTCGATCTCTTGCTTTCTCATAAAGGTGGACCCTTGGGTACTAGTACCTATCACCTTTAGAGGGCTATATGTCCTCGCCATCAGAGGACTGCACGCCCTCGCCTTTAGAGGGCTACGCGTCCTCATTTTCAGTGTGCTCCATATCCACACCTTAAGAGAATATAAGGTCCTTTGCCCTTAGATGCTTAACCGAGACTTGCGCTCCCGGTTAAGGGGCCAGTAGTTTCCTTTTATCGGTTCCTGGACCACCCCTTGATATTGGAGGGCAACCAACTATGCGAGCACATCCAGAGAGGGAGACTATCACGCATCTACTATGCATACCGGGGCAAGATTTCACCCGTGCCGCTGCAAAAAGACGAGTGTGGATCATGCGCACCAGCATGACCAATCTTACGTGGATATGGATGACGTTGCTATTTAGCAACATTCTGCCCAGCGACCACAATGCCAATCTCCGCTTGCAGATGTATTGGTTGGTCTGTGCCGTCATGACATAGGTAAGTATGCACATGGCTCAATTGATTTCTGATGTCATCTATTGTTTGCAGGGATCACGCCCACAAGACGCCCAGTGGACCCGAAGAAGTCCAACAGGGCCCTGGGGTTTCCAGCTCTGGTTACGGGCCTCTATAGTCCTACAGGGTGCCCGTTCCCCCGGCAAGGTCACGTCATCATGGCATAGGTAAGCATGCACATCGCTCAACTAATTTCTGATTTCATCTATTGTTTGCAGGGATCGCGCCTGCAAGACACCCAGTGGACTCGAAGAAGTCCAACAGGGTCTTGGAGTTGTCAAGCTCTAATTACGGGTCTCTGTCAGTTCTACGGAGTGCTTGTCACCTCTGGCAAGGGCATCAGGCCCCCTACTAATCGAGCTTTCATCAAGAAGTACTGCGTCCCCAGGCAGGCGCAGGGCGAAACACCACAACAGCCTGGGGATGGCCGGCAGCGGGCAACAGACGCACCGCCATCACCTCTAGAGTTCACCTCAGCTCATCCACAAAAAGGTTAGAGCGTTGTTTACGACCCATGGCCGACCAATAGGTGACCAAGTCCAAAGCCAAAGGTAAGCAAAGTACTAGGTCCGTGACCGACAAGCCATCACGCGTCCAACTCAAGACGTTAAAGAAGCGCTACTAGGAGGCAACCTAGTACCTTTTAAATCTCTGCTTGTTATTTGATCACTTTTGTTTCTCAAGTCATAGTAGGACACACCTAGTTGCTCATGATCCTAGGAATTTAAATAAAACAAGCACAAGCTCGGAAGGTAGTCATACCTCACAAAATATATATATGTATGTTTAGGTAGAGAAAATACCTAAGATATGCATGTATGTAAACAAAAATACTTCACAAAATATATATATGTATGTTTAGATATGCATGTATGTAGCAAAAAGATATCTCACAAAGTATATATATGTATGTTTAGGTAACAAGATACCTTGGATATGCATGTATATAGCAAAAATATCTCACGAAACATATATATGTATGTTTAGGTAGCAAGATGCCTTGGACACGCATGTATATAGCAAAATGTCTCACAAAAATATACATATGTTTAGGTAGCAAATACCTCATGGAAAACAAACAAGAAAAAGAAATAAACAAATGATAAAAAAAAAGAAAAAAAAGAAAAATAAGTTGTCTAGCTGAAAAACCAACATGCTTTTAAAAAGAGATGACTTCCAACTTTTTCTTTGAAAAAATTCACTGATCATGACTAGTTTTTGAAAAAATGTGTATACACCTTAAGGGTGAATGCTGTGAAAATTTTCCCGGACGCCCAAAATGGACTCGGATGAATGCACAAATTGATAAAAGAACATATTTTTGGAAACGTTGGGTTGACTAAAAATAGAGGAAATGAATCCTGAGCCCTAGCATCACATGACCATAAAAATTTGACACTTGAGCGTCCACGTAGATGCCAGCATGACCAGTTTTGCATAAAATTTCCTAATCATCATTGTTGCATGTATATCATGGAAATAATGTGGGACGTCCCCTTTATCCCCGAACCGCTGGCCAAACCCTGACATATATCGTGACCAACCATTCTACAAACCTTGAGCCAAAATCCCAACTTATCATGAACCTTGACCCAGGGTGAGAATGTCAATCCTTGCCCTCGGAAGAAAACACAAAGAGAAGGAAAATTCCCAATCCAAGAAAGGGAGAAGACACAAGAAAAGAAAGAAAATTCCCAATCAAAGAGTGGGAGTAAGCAAAAAAGAAAGAAAAATTATCAATCAAGAATCGGAAGAAAACAGAAGAAACATGTAGAAAGGTCTTTAGACCAGACAATATCTGAACAATATAGAATTGTCACCAAATAAACAAAAAAGAGAGAGAAAGGAAACCACGACCTAAAGTGGTCCTCTCCCTTTGATTACCAACCAAAATCTTGTGCACTAGCGACTTTCTCGCCCCACACTAAACAAAAAAAGAAAAGGAAAAGGCCCAAAAACACTCAAAGCCAAATTTCCCACCAAAAGAACCCATTCCCAAGGAAAGTCCTATTGATCCATGATCACACATGTAATCTTTGATTTGATAGGAAATGATTTGCAAAATCAAGTCATGAAATATCTATGGTTCGGAATTAGGATAAAACACTTACCTGTGTGAGATTGATACACTTTGAGTGATTTTCTTCTATTTTTGTTGAACCCAGTGCTTCCTCTAAATGGTCATTTAGAAACGAAATGCTAATATCCAAAATCTCATTTACGGTTATGAGAAAATTTCATCAGCATACTCTCCTTCCCCGATAGACACATCATTTTTCATCCAAAAAAAAAACATTTGATGCTCTGATCAGTTGGAAGTTTTTGGTCTCTTTACTAAAGCATGTTCGCATTTTAGTGAAGAAAACACTGAGACTATTTTTAGTCTCATAGTTATCAAGAACTACGTAGGTCTGAGTTCCTCATCACAAATTGAGGATACGTAGGAGCAAAAGCCCTGCTTTTGTCGACCACCCCACTTTTTGTTACCGTGACCCAAGAGTCCGGGGGCATGCGGAGCCACATGACCGTGGGATCCCCAAATTCGTATGTTCCATCATTTATCATTTGTATGCTATCTTTTGTTTTAACTAAGGGACTAACGTTTCTTTCGTTTTGATTGACTTTTGTTTTGTGCATACATGTCGTTTGAACTATTACGTTAGTATTTACTTCGTTGTTGTCAATAGTGTTTTTTGAAATTTCGGAGTCGTGTGGAGTTTTCCATTTAGGAACGTCGTCCTAAAAATAAAATGAACCAAAATCATGATAAAAAAGGAAAGAAGTGTTGTGAATAAAATGTCTACATATATAAAGGAAAAGAAAAAAATGTTTTTATATATATACATGTATGTAAAAGGAAAATGTGTATAGAAGGTTTTTGTGTGTGTAAGTGATGCGTGGAGAGAAATTCTTGTGTGTGTGAGCAACGAATGTATATAAAGAAACTTTTGTATGAACGATAGGTGTGTGTTGGGAAAAACGAAAAAAAAATTTTGAACGTAAATAGGGTTTTGTATATAGACCGGGTGATGTAAAGAGAGAGAGTTCCAATGCGTATACAGAAAAAATTTGTCATGTATAAGAGTGTAGATATACAAAGAAAAATTTCTTCATAGAGGACCATAGGTGTATAATTTTGTGAATATATAAAAATGAAACAAAAAGGAAAACGAAAGAAAGACCGCGAAGGTCGACATGTTATAGTTAAGAAGTATAAATCATTCGTAAAGAGCAAACGTATCTTCTGGAAACAAGGGACTGACGCTAAGAGTTTATTTTCTGGAATAACCGAGATAAGAATGGATGAATTCATTGAACTGATGAAAGAACATAACTTAGAAACGTTGGGTCTGTTTGTGTAAATTCCCAACCGTAGTATCATAATGCCATAAACAGGATGCTTGAGTGCCCACCTAGCTGTTGCCATGACTAATTTTGCACATTGTTTTCAAATCATCATTGTCACGCGTGCCTTATGGAATAATATGGAAGTTTGGCCCGAAATCGACACCTTGACACCCAAATTTGTTTCGCCCCAGATATCAAGATTGGGTTCCCACGATAAAAGACCCCATTGAAACACAACCTTAGACCTTTTAGAACCTTGGCCTATAAAAAAGAATCCTCATTCCTTCCCCGAAGCAAAGGACAGCGGAATCTCCTCAAGGGAGAGCGAATAGAATGCTAAAATCCGATTTCCCAAAGAAAGGGATGGGGAAGGAGAAGTGAAAAGAAAGAAAAGGAAGAAATGAAAAAAAAATGAAAATAAAGAAAAGAAAAAAAGAAAGAAAAGGAAAGATTCCCGATCAAGGATCGAAAGGAAGTAAAAAGGGAAAAGAAGCAATTCTCGATCAATGAAAGAAAGAGAACGGAAGATCTTCAGACCAGATAAATTTTCGGCAAGGTAAGTGACTGCCGGCAAAGGAAAACCCATTTTTGGTGTCTCTTCCTTTCAGATTACCATTCAAGTTCATTCTCAACTGGCGATATCCCACCCCGCATGAACAAAGAGGAAAAGACCGAAACACCCAGCTTCCTCTCCAAAAACACTACCCTCGAGAAAATCCTATTGGTCCGTGATCGTACGTTTGATCTTTGATTCAATAGGAAGTCATGTGCAAAATAGAGTCAAGATTGCAGTTATGGTTTGGAAATAGGATAAAACACTTGCCTGTGTGAGTTTCATACACTATGAGTGATTTATTTTCAGCTTAGCCCGATGTTTCCCCTGCATGTTCATTTAAAAGCTAAAAGTTGATATCCTGCCCTTCATTCTCGGTTACAAGGAAGATTACCCGTGGCACAAGTATATTGTTTCTATATGATATGGTGCACTCGTGAATGATATATTTTTCTTTGCAAAAAGCATGTTTGCCTTTTAGGTGGCAAAACCCGATGGACCGTTCGGTCCTGCCAACAAACTTTTTTTTGGAGCCCCATGAATGTTATTGCCTAGCGTTGTTCATGCATCCTCCACCTTCGAGTCTGGAGCCCTGCGAAGTTATTGCGTAGCGCTGTTCGCCAATTCTCCATTCTCCACTTTTTTTTTTCGGAGCCCCATGAATGTTATTGCCTAGCTCTGTTCATGTGTCCTCCACCTTCGAGTCTAGAGCCCCGCGAAGTTATTGCGTAGCGCTGTTCGCCAATTCTCCATTCTCCACTTTTTTTTCGAAGCCCCATGAATGTTATTGCCTAGCGTTGTTCATGCATTCTCCACCTTCGAGTCTGGAGCCCCGCGAAGTTATTACGTAGCACTGTTCGCCAATTCTCCATTCTCCACTTTTTTATCGGAGCCCCATGAATGTTATTGCCTAGCGCTGTTCATGCATCCTCCACCTTCGAGTCTGGAGCCCCGCGAAGTTATTGCGTAGCGCTGTTCGCCAATTCTCCATTCTCCACTTTTTTTTCGGAGCCCCATGAATGTTATTGCCAAGCGCTGTTCATGCATCGTCCACCTTTGAGTCTGGAGCCCCGCGAAGTTATTGCGTAGCGCTGTTCGCCAATTCTCCATTCTCCACTTTTTTTTTTCGGAGCCCCATGAATGTTATTGCCTAGCGCTGTTCATGCATCCTCCACCTTCGAGTCTGGAGCCCCGCGAAGTTATTGCGTAGCGCTGTTCGCCAATTCTCCATTCTCCACTTTATTCAGAGACCCATGAGTGTTATTGCCTAGCGCTGTTCATGCATTATCCACCTTCGAGTCTGGAGCCCCGCGAAGTTATTGCGTAGCGCTGTTCGCCAATTCTCCATTCTCCACTTTTTTTTTTCGGAGCCCCATGAATGTTATTGCCTAGCGTTGTTCATGTGTCCTCCACCTTCGAGTCTGGAGCCCCGCGAAGTTATTGCGTAGCGTTGTTCGCCAATTCTCCATTCTCCACTTTTTTTTCGGAGCCCCATGAATGTTATTGCGTAGCGCTGTTCATGCATTCTCCACTCTTTTTTTTCGGAGCCCCATGAATGTTATTGCCTAGCGCTGTTCATGCATTCTCCACCTTCGAGTCTGGAGCCCCGCGAAGTTATTGCGTAGCGCTGTTCGCCAATTCTCCTTTCTCCAATTTTTTTTCGGAGCCCCATGAATGTTATTTCCTAGCACTGTTCATGTGTCCTCCACCTTCGAGTTTGGATCCCCGCGAAGTTATTGCGTAGCGCTGTTCGCCAATTCTCCATTCTCCACTTTTTATTCAGATACCCATGAATTCATTGCCTAGCGCTGTTCATGTGTCCTCCGTTATGAAGCGCGGAGCCTCTGGTGATTGGGAAATATGTTTTTCTGTTATTTTCCGGATCGGTTCCTTCGCCAAACATGTGTATATGTGTATATGTATATTATATTCGTTGTTCTTGTTGTTGTTTGTATTTTGTGTTGTGTTGTGCAGAAAAAAAGAAGGAGTAGAGATAAGAGTCATCATCACGGAAAGGGCAGGACGGACGAAATCAGTGTCTTATCTTTGCTTTCCTCTTATCTCCGATGAGAGGTAAGTAAAGAGGGGCAACTGTCATACCCTAATTTCGTCCGGGGATTATTATTTGATGATATACAACCTTTGATTGGCCGCTTCGAGATACTTGGCACCCTTTGTTGCACGATATGTGAAGTCCCGAGACGTGCCGAAAATCAAAAGGAAGTAGGCTCACGCGATTCGTGAAAATTCCGTAAGGTGACGGAAATCGAAAGGAGGTGTTTTTTCGCAATCCGTGAGTTTTCGTAACTTCTTCAAAAGCTCAAAAGAGTAAATACATAATCCGTAAGGATTTGTAACGTTGCGGAAGGAAAATAAGTATCGTTACAAAATTCGTAAAGTTTCGTAACGTTACGGAAAAAGGATTACCAAAAAAGGTAAAAGGGGGGTGCATTTAGTAAAAAAAAGGGGGTACAAATAGCAATCAGGCCCACTTGGGCCTTCCAGTTTCTTCCTCCAGAAGGCTGTTGCTTCTAGAGGAAGCAACCTTGCTCTCCTGGGCGAGCTGGGTGGCAAGCTCCTCCCCTATTTCGCTATAAATAGGGGGAGGAATGAAGGGAGAAGGGGTTCAGCCTTCTTGGCACTTCGTATTCTCTTAAATTTGCTGAGGAAAATTGTTTCCGTGAAGAAAATCCAAGCCGAGGCGCTTCCGTAACGTTTCCGTAACGTTTCCGTGAGTAATTACACGAAGATTTTCAACCGTTCTTCGACATTCATCGTTCGTTCTTCGTTTTCTTCAGTCTTCAACTGGTAAGTACCCCAAACCGAGCTTTTCAATTCATTCTATGTACCCGTGGTGGTCCACATTTTGTTTCATGTATTTTTATTCTCGTTTTCATTCACTTTCTATACCCCCTTTTGATGTGCTTCAGTCATTTATTTAAGTCATTTCTCGCCTAATCAAAAAATAAAATAAATTTCCACCAATCCTTTGAATTGTATCATCCGTTCATTTCTGTTAAAATGAATTCCGACGTTCGGTCGTGCCGTAACCACGTTGGAAATCAAAAAAAGAGGTAAAATAATAATATAATAATAAAAAATATCTTTTAGTAAAATGAAGCAAAAAAATCAATCGGACGTTTTCTCTTTGGGATTTCTCATTCTTAATTGAATTGACTAATAACTAAAGCGAAACTAAGGCTAAAATCAATTCGCCAAGTCAAGCTCGTCCACCAAAAAAATCACAAAAGATAGGGTTTGAAAGTTTATCATTTCAGTTTCTTACCAAGTAAAAAAGGATCATTTTTAAGGTCCAGCGCCTGAAAAATGATCACAAATTCAAGTAAAAAGAATCGCTTGATTCACTCTTAAGGAAGAACTACGTAGGTCTGATTTCCTCTTTGATGGAGGGTACGTAGGAGCAAGAGCCCCGCTTTTGTCGACCTCAAAAAATAAAAAGAAATAAAAGTTAAAGATAACACAATTTCACAATTCTAAAAAATAGGTTGTTGTCCTTTGAGACAAACGTAAGAGGTGCTAATACCTTCCTCAAACGTAAATACAACTCCCGAACTTAGAATTTTCATTTTGACCGGTTTCCTTCGGTTTTCCCGACGTTTTCCACAAATAAACGTTGGTGGCGACTCCGCGCATCTTTTCCTCCTTTGGAAAGCGCACCCATGAGCCTCGCCTCGCTCGCCTGCAAAAGGGCACGTTGCGACACCTAGCATGATCACAGATTCCGCTCCACTCCTTATGTTCCCACGAACCCGGGTATAGGGCCCTTTTTCAACTCACCGTGTGTGCAAATAGTGTTGGTGTTTGTGTGCACCAAATGAATAAATATTTACCTCATGCATACATTTTAAAACACACTAAAAGCATCAAAAGAGTTTATATACACAAGAACATAAGAAAAAAAAGACAAAGAACAAGAACAAAGGGGAAGTCATAGTAAAGAAAAAACACTGATTGATTGGCTTAACTCTCTAACAATAGTCCCCGGTGGAGTCGCCAATTATCGCAACCTACCCTTCGGCGGGAGGGTGACGCGAGACTCACGGGTGCGTCTTCTAAGAAAGGAAAATGCGCGGAGTCGCCACCAATGTTTATTCGAGGAAAACGTCGGAAAAACCGAAAAAGGCATGGTCTACGAACTTTAAGTGTGAAAGGTTCGGGAGTTGTATTTACGCACGGGGAAAGTATTAGCACCCCACGCGTCCGTCCCAAGGGACGACAACCTTTAATCAAGTGTGCAAACATGACTTCAATTTGTTTTATTTTCCCCTTTACATTTTTTGTCTTTTTATTCCTTTTGTATTTTTTTTATCTTTTTGTGGTCGACAAGGGTGTTTCCCTTGCTCTTACATATTCCTCAATTGTGATAAGGAAATCAGACCTATGTAGTTCTTTGAGAACTGAACGTTGGTTAAGTTGTTTTTATCTTTTTTTGCAAGATATATTTTAACTGAATAAAAGGTCATTTCAGGTGTTGGACCATTAAATGATCTTTTGATTTTGAAAGGAGAGAAACGTTAAGGCGTTGGACCATTAACGATCTCTTGGTGTGGTCGACAAAAGCGGGGCTTTTGTTCCTACGTATCCTCATTGCGATGCGGAAATCAGACCTACGTAGTTCTTGCAAAAAGCGGTAAAGTTACATGTTGATTTTATGCTTTTAGAAATCCACGTTTAACCAATAAAAGCATAAAAGACCATTTCAAGGCGTTGGACCTTAAAAATGGCTTTTTAGGTGATGACAAAAGTTTGATTTATGAATTGATTTTAGCCTTAGTTTCACTTTGGTTATTAGTCAATTCGATTAAGAAAGAAAATCCCAAAGAAAAACGTCCGATTGATTTTTTTGATTATTTTACTAAAAGATATTTTTTGATTATTATATTATTATTTTGCCTCTTTTCGGTTTTAAACGTGATTACGGCATGACCGAACGGTCGAATTTCATTTTAACAGAAATTAAAAGATGTTATAATTCAAATGATCGGTGGAAATTTATTTTATTTTTTGATTAGGCGAGAAAATGACTTAAATAAATGACTAAAGCACGTCAAAAGGGGGTACGGAAAATAAATGAAATAAAAATAAAAGCATGCGAAACAAGTGGGGACCACTAAGGGTACATATAATGAATTGAAAAGTTCGATTTCGGGAACTTACCGGTTGAAGACCGAAGAACGACAAAGAATGAACGAAGAACGATGAAGAACGGTGAAAAATCTTCGTGAAATCGCCCACGAAAACGTTTCGGAAGCGTTACGGAAGCGCCTCGGCTTGGATTTTCCTCACGGAAACAATTTTTCTCACTAATTTTAAGTGATAATCAGATATCAGGAGGGTTGAACCTTTTTGTTCTGCCCTCCTTCCCCTATTTATAGGGAAAAAGAGGGAGGAGCTTGCCACCCAGCTCGCCCAGGCGAGCTAGGTTGCTTCCTCTAGAAGGCACCGCTTTCTGGTGGAACTTCCTAGAAGGCCCAAGTGGGCCTGTTGCTATTTGTACCCCCCTATTTACTAAATACACCCCCTGCCTTTTTTGCTGATTCTTTTTCCATAATGTTACGGAACTTTACAAATTACGTAACGTTACTTGTTTTCTTTCCGTAATGTCACGAAACCTTACGGATTAGGTAATCATCCCTTTTTTGGCTTCCGGAATGTTACGGAACTTTCACGGATTGTGCAACAATGCTTCCTTTTGAATTTCGGCATGTCACGAAACTTCACGGATTGTGCAACAATGCTTTCTTTTGACTTCCGGCATGTCACGGAACTTCACGGATTGCCTAACGGTGGGTGCCAAGTACCTCGTAGTGGTCAAACGAGATCGCATCCCAACAAACGGATGGTCCCTGGACGAAATTAGGGTATGACAGCGGGCCTTCACAAAAATGACATTGGGCTTAGCGACACAGGAGTGCCGCTTAGCGGAAATTGCTACGGTCCAGTGTTTTCAAAATTGGCTTAGCTGGCGAGGAGCCCGCTAAGCCTAAGGTTAGCCGCATGGATTTGAGCTTAGCCAATAATAAGTTGTGCTTAGCGGCAGTATACTAAGCAAAAATTTCACTAAGTTATGGGAGCTTAGCGAGTGAAGCTCGCTTAGCTCAGCGGATGCCACAACCAATTGCGCTTGGCTCAGGAATGCTTAACTTAGCGCGCGACTATCACAAAAAAAAATGGTTAAGTTACCTGGGCTTAGCGATTCAGCCTCGCTTAGCCACAGGTAGTTCAGCAAGAGGATGAATGTTCATCCTTAAAGGATGAACTCGTTAGCGCAGTCAGTGCGCTTATATACAATGAGTATTGATGAACTCGGTTAGCGTCGAATGCTCGCTTAGCGAGTTCATTGCATTTTCCAGAAAACACAGCTTGTTTTCTCGCACTTTTCAAGCCTCTAAAAGCCATATTAGACATGCAATGTGTGTGCCATACTCAATTCAGTATACAAGCTTACATAACCCTAATCTTAAACTAATTCTAACAAAACATAAAAAACCTAAAAATCTAAAGCTACAGTTAAAGTCTTCTACACTAAAGTTAAGACAAGAAAAAGAGAAAAAGGATCAAGAAACTTACTTGGACGGTGTATGATTGATGCTTCAAAGTCGAAAAATGCACAAAGAGAGTACAAATGCAAAATGTGCAAATTTTTAAGAGAGAGAATGCAGAGGCGAGGTTTCTGTAATCTGGCAAATGTGAGTGTAACTGCTGTTACACTCACTTAAGCAGTTTCGATACTTTCGCTTAGCGGACCGTTGCGCTAAGCGAGCAAGAGAGATGTTTGGTTTCTAAACTAGGCTCGCTTAGTGAACATGCGCTTAGCCGACATTTCAAATTCATTGTTTTTGTACAGAAACTCGGCTTAGCATGAGAGTAAGTCCGCTTAGCGAGGTCTGCAGATTAGAAAAGTTGTAACTCTTGCTAAGTCTGGCTCTGGCCAGCTTAGCTAAAATGATGCATCTTAAGTACAGAGAAGCATGCGCTTAGCTGAAAGGTTCTCGCTTAGCGCTCATATTGCCGCAATGAATCTCGCTTAGCTGCCATGACTGGCGCTTAGCTTTATCGACCTCAGTTATGGCCGTAACGAATTGCGCTTGGCGACAATAGGTCCTGCTTAGCCACTGATAAGCTATCGCTTAGCAATCAGGCTGAAGCTTAGCTGAATTTAGATCGAATCAAAGTTAGTTTAGCTTAACCTTGGCCAGCTTAGCGGACCAAATCAGCCTCAGATGCAAGGGTTGGGCGCTAAGCGCTCAAGACTCATGGCTTAGCGCATGAATAGAGATACGCTTAGCGCGAGGCTTGCGCTTAGCGAAAGGAATATTTTTTAAAAAGATTTTCTGAGTTATTTTTCAGTCTTTTTCCAAGAAATTGAAACCCTTATGTTACGCATTCAAAGATTGGCTGATATACTCCTATGTACAAATTACATAGCAAGTTCCGAATGATTTAAATGCATAAAAAAAACAAACAAACACAACAAAGATTAAAACTGGGTTGCCTCCTAGGAAGCGCTTTTTTAACGTCATTAGCTTGACGCTTTTACCTCTCTGGGCAATCTCATGTTTTGGTTCTCACCTTCAAAACCTCTTAACCTTCTCCCATTACCTACAAGCAAACATTGTGTTCTGGAGCAAGCTGGTCTTCCACAAACAAGTCGAAATCAATTGTCTGGTCTTCAAAACCTAACTCCAGCTTTCTCTTCCCCATGTCAACTATGCAGCTTGCAGTCAACATGAACGACCTTCCCAAGATTACAGGGATGTCAATATTTTCAGAGATATCCATGACCACAAAGTCTGCTGGGAAGATAAAATGCTTTACCCTGACCAACACGTCTTCAATCACTCCATAGGTCCTGGTAATGGAGCGGTCAGCTAATTGCAAAGTCATTCGAGTGGGCATAATCTCCAACTCTCCCAGTCTTCTGCACATGGAGAGTGGCATCAAATTAATGCTGGCTCCCAGATCAATCATAGCCTTTCCCACATTGACTTCTCCTATTGAACAAGGAATGGTTACACTCCCAGGATCTTTGTGCTTAGGTGGAAGGATCTTTTGGATTACAGCACTACAATTTCCTTCCACTATGATGTTTTCCTGATGAATGTACCTGTGCTTCCTTGTCAACATATCTTTCAAAAATTTAGAGTAGAGTGGCATCTACTACAGAGCTTCGCCAAAGGGCATGGTTATTTCTAGTTTCCTGAAAATATCCAAAAATCTTGCCAAATGACGATCTTTTTCTTTCTTGGATGGCACCACAGGATATAGTACTTCCACAACCTTTCCACTTCTATTCTTCTCTGCAACCTTATTTTTTTCATTTTCATTTTTCTCATTTTCTCTTTCTTTTTCTTTTTCTTGGTCCTCCATCTCTTTATTCTGGACCATTATTTTTTTCCCTTTTTCTTGATTTTCTTTACCCTTCACATCATTTTTCTTAACCTCAGCACCTTCCTTTTCACCCCTTTGCTCCTTGTCTACCACATTTTCTTCATCCTCAGCTTCCACAAACCTTTTACTCCTGGTCATCACTGTCTTGCATTCCTCCTTAGGATTATTTTTCGTATTTGCTCCAAAGTTGTTTGATGACTTGTCAGCTATCTGCTTGGCCAGTTGTTCCATCTGTACTTCAAGGTTCTTTAGTGCTGACTCAGTACTCTTATGATTCAACATCGTTACCTACATAAACTGAGTCAAGGTCTCCTCCAACTTAGTTGTCCTCTGAAAGATGTTAGGCCCTTGTTGAATTGGCTTGTTTGAGGATCCACCTTGGTCTTTATTGAACTGGTTGCCAGGGTGTGTCCTCCATTGTCCTTGCTGATTATAAGGACCTTGCTGGAAGCCTGAAAATCCTCCTTGAGTGTACCCTTGCCTCTGTTGATTCCCCATGAAATGAATTTCTTGAGTGTTATTGTCAGTAGGAATGCATTGGCCTGTCTCATGAGCTTCACCACACATGGTACGACCTGTGATCTACAAAACAGAAGAATGTGTAGGTTGTCCAACCGACAGTTTAGTTGGTAGCTTACCAAGTGTTTCCGTTAGGATTTCAAGTTACTTAGATAGCAACTTGTTCTGTTCCAACAAAGCATCGTGTGATGTTAGCTCTAATAGGCTCTTCTTTGTGGGTTGATGGGTTTTGTCGCTCAGAATGGCATGATCACTGGCCGACATGTTCTCTATGAGCTCAATAGCTTCTTCTGGGGTTTTCAGCTTTATTTTTCCCCCAGCAGAAGCATCTAGTAATTGCTTGGTTTGTGGTCTCAACCCATCTATGAACATATTCAGTTGGATTGGCTCGGAGAATCCATGAGTGGGAGTTCTTCTCAGTAAGTCTCTGAATCTCTCCAATGCCTCACTCAAGGATTCATCAGGGAACTGATGAAATGAAGATATTGTTGTCTTCCCTTCAGCAGTCTTAGATTCTAGAAAGTACTCACCACTTCTTCCTAGGTTTTAAGACTGTTGCCTTTGAATGAGTGGAGCCACCTCTTGGCCTCTCCTGCCAGTGAAAATGGAAAAGGATGAGTCTGATAGCTTCATCTGGTACACCGACAATCTTAACAGTATTGCAAATCTCAATAAATGTTGCCAAGTGTGCATAGGGATCTTCATTAGGTAATCCTTGAAATAAATTCCCTTGTATCAGATGGATCAAAGAATGTGGGTAGGTAATGTTGTGCACTTGCACTTCCGGACGTGCAATGCTAGTGAAAAATTGTGGTATAGAGCCATTTGAATAGTCCTCAAGGGTAGTCCTCTGATCATGCTCATCTGCCATGGTAGCAGTTTCAGAATGTTGATTAGCGGATTCCCTTGATGATGGTGAATCAGGTGATAATGAATCAGAAAAATGAGTCTACTCCTCAAGAATAGATGCAACTGTTCTATCTTGCAACAACTTCCTTCTCCTCTCAGCCCTGTTCCTTCTTAGTGTAGCTTCTATTTCTAAGTCCAAAGGAACTAGAGTACCTGTAGGAGATCTATGCATAAACAGTACTAACAGAGTCGTGGTTACCCAGTTCAATTAGAGAAGATAAATATAAATTAAAGAACAAATATTCACAGAAATAATCAAAGAATAACAAATAAAGAATAGACACCTAAAAATGAGCTAACATCCCAAATAAAAAGAAGTTCCTCGGCAACGGCGCCAAAAACTTGTTCGCGGCCGGCAAGTGCACCAGATCGCACAAGTAGTATAAAACGGTAAGAACCGAGTATCGAACTCTTGGGGAACTTGTGTTATCTGGCAAGCTATTTCGATAAATAGGCATCTAGTATGAAAATATAATTGTAGTTATGGACAGGTATTTAAACTATCTAGGAAAAAAGAAAGAAAATCACGCAAGAGAAATACTGTGTAAAAACAAGTAGAGAAAGTGTTGGTCTTCCTCATAGGTTCCTGATGCTAAAAAGGATGTTCTCTATTTAACAATGCTCATGCGTTCCTATGTTGTCTCCTGGACTGCTAGACCCCGATTCCTCATGATAGCCTAGCCTAGTCCAGATCAAGCCTCGTCCGCAAATCCCTCTTGTAAGACTAAACTCAACCAAGACCGCATTAAGACACACATACACAACTAAGTTCTTGTACCCCGATCCCTCGTGATAGCACAACAACTTAGTCCCGTACTACCAAGGACTTTAGAATCAAACCAGTTCCCACTGTTGAATGACCCTAATAAAGCATGCATCTACGTGATCAAGGTAAAACCATACTGGAATGAAAAGCAGATAGCACAGAGAACACACAAAACATCATTACATAGATAGAAATATATTTACATTAGGTACCTACAGGGAAGATCCAACAGAGGATTTAGCTTTCCATAGTCCGGAAACCTCCTTTACAACAAACAGAAGATCAAAATGAAAGACAGCAAAAACACAAGTGGTGAGGATGTCTCCTTCACCTCTAGGATCTCACAATCACTCACAATCTCATCTCATGTTCTCAGAACGGCTTCCGCTTTGAACTCGCATCTCTGCAGATCTTCACACAGCAAAATCTCTCAGAACTCTTTGGAACTTGGACCGTTCTCTCTCTAGAACTTCCTAAACATGCAAAAGCTTCAAGCCAGGGCCAGAATCTCATGCATGTAGAGGCTTCTTCAAGAAAAACTCCAAACTCTATTTGCAAATCTGATTTCAGGCTTAAATAAGTGGCCTTGTTCGTGCTCGTGCGCTTAGCGCACGTATGGACCGCTTAGCGCATGTTAGTGATTTTTGGCTCAGCGCGCTTATCTCGCTTAGCGGATGAGCTAAAGCGATGCGCTTGATGACCTGGAGCGGTGCACTCAGCAAACCTGACAGGTTATCTTCTTCTGGATTCTTTCTCACGCTTAGCCACTGAGTGTCAGACTTAGCGAATGCTCGCTAAGCCAATATGTTGGCTTAGCGAGAAGGTGAAAACAACACTTTTGCCAATTTTCCTAATTAACCTGAAATTGAGAGAAATTGATTATTAAACATAGAAAACGAAAGTATAAATTATCTATTACCTATATTTAACAAAAAGTTCTTATAATATTACAAAACAACCATAACTTGGGAAAGTTTGATACAAAATACACATTTATACACAAAAGTTAGTCGTATTCATCGAATAACACTTCTCATAGCTATTCGACTATCATGGTCATAGTTGATAGGCTTTCTAAATTTGGCCATTTTATTGCTTTAAAAGCTGAGTTTAATAGCAAGTTGGTGGCAAATGCATTTATCAATAATGTGGCAGAGATACATGGATTTCCTAAGTCTACTGTGTCTGATCGTGATAGAGTGTTCATTAATTCTTTTTGGTGGCAGTTGTTTAAAGCTCAAGGAACCACTTTAGCTATGAGTTCATCTTACCATCCTCAAAGTGATGGCCAGATAGAAATCCTTAATAAGACTCTTGAAATGTACTTAAGGTGCTTTGTGTTTGATAATCCTAAGTTATGGTACCCTATGCTAGCTTGGGCACAATATTGGTACAACTCATCTTATCATCACAACTTGGGTATGAGTCCATTTAAAGCTTTATTTGGCAGAGAACCACCTATAGTTGTTCCTTATCAAGTCCATCCTAAGGATCCTGTATCTCTACAGGAAACCCTTGTTAACAGAGACAACCTTTTACAGAAGCTCAAGGGGAACTTGGCTAGAGCACATAATTACATGAAAATGCAAGCGAACAAGAAGAGACGAGACTTTCAGTTGGAGGTGGGAGATTTGGTTTTGGTGAAATTACAACCATATAGGCAACACTCTATTGCTCTTAGAAAAAATCAGAAGCAGGGAATGCATTTTTTTGGACCCTTTGAAGTAGTGGAACATGTGGGACAGGTTGCTTATAAGTTGAAATTACCTGAGGCTGCATGCATATATTCAGTTTTTCACATTTCATTACTTAAGAAGTTTCAAGGAAGTCAGTCACAACAGTACTTACCAATGCCACTTTCAACAACAGAATTTGGCCCAATCATTCAACCTGAACATGTTTTGGATATAAGAGTTATTAAGAGGAATGGTATTGAAATTTAGCAGATCCTAATTCAATGGGAGTCATTTGATGCTAGTGAGGCTTCGTGGGAGGATTTCACAGCTATTAAACAATCTTATCCTCGATTCAACCTTAAGGACAAGGTTGATTTCAAAGGGAAGGGTATTGTAACGAGTAATTTAGTGGGTGACACGTGTGCTGGGAATTCTATTAGGAATGATGGACTCGTGGAAGGCGATCCACAAAACTTGGCCACGAGAAGAAGCACAAGGGCCCGTAAGGAGAACGTGCATTTAAAGGATTATGATCATTAAGGAAAGGCATGTTGTTGGTATGATTCTCTCTCTTCTACACCCATCTTCTTCCTGAGCTCATCTCTTTCTCCGACCCCCTCTACTAATTCTGATTATTCATTGTCTCCTTGAACCATGTGACTCGAGTGGCTATCAGTGACATTGCTACATAATTCTAGCTTCTATTTTCTTTCTATTTCTGTCTCAATATCATAAAACAATCCCAACACACAAATGCTACATTGTTCTATTCCTTAGTTCATATAATACATATTATATCGTATTGCTTGTTATAGGAAGCAATTGAGAAGGCAAAGCTAGATTTGCATTTGGAGATCTAGAGCATCTTCTTGTGGCTAGTCTGGTCTGGTCTAGTTGTGATGCGTTTTACAATGAAATTTAATCAATTAGTCGATCTAGCTTCTAGTTTCTTATTGGTAAATTGTAAGAAAGGTGATATCAAATTCCATTTCTCAAAAGGATATGTTTAATTGCAAATGGTACATATCCTAGTTGAAATTAAAGTGGCATATGAATTATATGACCATGGTTTGGATTGAACTGCACCAATATATGAAAAGGTGGGTGTTGATGGACATACAAGAATATTTCATTTCATACTACATGAATTCACACTATCCAACATTTTCCTTTTTCAATATACTTCAGGCCCAGAGAGAGAGAAACAAACATACATTCATTTTTCATTCCATGAACATGAATTGTGTAGACTAAGATTTGCGCAAAGCTGCAAATATATGAAAAAAGGTCTAAATTATTTTTCTTTAACAACAGAAAAACGTTAACTTTATGTTATGATTCCCATGAACAGTAATGTTGCTCACTGAATCTTTACACAAACAGAAAATCCCTCGCATCAATTCAAATGGTTGACTGATAAAATATTCTGAAAACTATGAAAAAAAGAGATTAATATTGGCACAGTTTTATACTATTGTAACTGCCATCAATATTTAATGAAATACAATAAATTATATCAAAGACTTGACCATATAATATTAATTTGAAAGAAATTAATTAATGACGTTTAAATAGGGGCATTTGAGGGAAGCAATTAAACCCGTTATTTGAAATCATTTTTCTTTTATTGCAATTTGTTTGAAAAAAAAAACTTCCCTTCCCTTTATTACAATTCTAGCACATGTTTTGTAACTCTCGTTAATTAGTACAAGCTAGGTTGCAATGTCACCATGTCATCATGATCAACCTCAGTTGTTTGGTAACCCTTGTTAAGTAACACTGGTTAGTTCAAGGAGGTATTGCCATGATCAATCTCACAACCATCTTTCACGATCACTACCACCAAGAATATTTCCATCACCCCCATATTGAATGAAACAATAATGTAAGTGGAGAGTCTTAATGCCACCAATTAAATTCCTTTTGGAATATAGCTCCAATATAACATTTATTACTTTTTCACACATTACAGAGGAGGATGCCAAAAGAGCTTTTATTATTTTTTCATCAGCGATGCTAAAGGAGTGACGTAACCCTCTGAAGCTTGGTGCCAAAATGTCAGAATGAAGTCACTCATGAAGTAGGTTTCATAAGAGATTGTGTTGGCAGTACCTTGAACCTGATTGTTAATTTTACATTGAAGAATATGTGGGGATTTAAAAATAATAACACTTGTTTAAAGCTTATTGAGAACGTGAATTCAATATCAAAATATTAGCACATTTAATCTTGCTAAAACACCTATAGACTAGAGATTAGAGATTAATTCACATTTCACAATCATTGTTACCAACTCTTGGACTGCTTGTGGATTGATAGAACCAATGTAATGTAAAGGCAGAAAGAACTTGCACTACTAAAAAATTACTTTTTTACGACGCACATTCAAAGACGGTTATACATAATCATCTTAGAATGTCACGCAGTGGCAATTTTGTAGTTAAGAATAATAATTTTTTTTATGACACATATTCTAAGATGGTTTTACGTAACTGCCTTAGAATGTACTAGGTGGAATGATAACGACGACGGGTTTATATGTAAAAACATCGTTGTTTTTGAATAAGGGGACCTAGCTTATAAAAAAACGGCAGGTGTTGTTGGCGTTTTAAAATACAGAAACCCTAGCCTAGTGCTTATCACCATCACTAGGGTAGAAAGGGAGAGGCGCGAAAATGAGCGGAGTGAAGGGGAAGAAGAAGGCAGCGAGCTTCGTGATCGATTGCGCGAAGCTGGTGGAGGATAAGATTATGGACATTGTTTCTCTGGAGAAGTTCCTTCAGGATAGGATTAAGGTTGGTGACAAGGCCGGTGCACTTGGCGATTCCATTACCGTCACCAGGGACAAGAGCAAGATCATCGTCACCTCCGACAGCAACTTCTCTAAACGGTACTCTCTTCGCCATGCTCCTCTTGTATGCTGCCATTTTTTTTTCTCACAAGAGGGGATTTATTATTATTATTATTATTATTATTATTATTATCATCATCATCGATTATAGCATTTCTCAAAATCAGGGTGATTTACTTTTTCCGTATGGTTATTCATTGTTAATTGATGTTATTTTTTCTGTTGGCTGAGATATTTCAGAGAATAGATCTAGGACCCTGTTACTGACACTGAGATCAACATGATAGAAAGATGTTTGAAAACTTAAGCTAAAGCTCTTCTAGTATTTTAGGGTTTTCTACAAAGTTATCTAACATATTCGTGAATATGCTTATGGACTAGCTGCGCTTGGATGTCAGCTACAAGCTTTAGGATTTATTGAAACCCCGTATATCAATCTTGATAACCCTTTGGCCATGGAATTAATGGAAGTCTATGAGTCCATGGGCGACACATTAGCCTTTCAATATGGGGGTTCTGCAGCACACAATAAGGTAATCTCTCTACCTTCTGGAGTTTGGACTTTATGGATTATGAAATGTAATTTGGGATCAGAATTTCTGCACATAATTATTTTATTTAGGATTTGCATGAGTTTATCTTAAGCTTAACATTGAATACAGAATGACATAAGTTAATCTAATTCTGAAAGCTTATTGCTTTTATTAGGATGTCTCGAAATCCAATAAAAATATGCCTTTTATTTGATTCCCAATCTTCTACGGTAGGGTTTAATTTGTTGTAAGTTTGGTTAATTCTATGGATGCAGTTATTACATCACATGATTCTTGTTTAACTAGGTCCCTATACTTTTAAAATTCATAACTGAGATTAGGATATGCCTTTCAAGTTTAGCATGTGTAATTTCTTTTCTTCTTAGTCAATTTTTTGCTTTTTCTGGGACTAAGATTCGGATACGCGAGATACCTGTTCTTGATAAGTTACAGTATCTCCACGTGCTGCTGTCCTCGGTGCTTCCGGTGATAAAGCAGATCCGCCGTGAACAGTGTTTTCAAGTAGAACTTGAAAAGAAGTTGCGTGGTATTTGGGTTTGCTGGTAGTTTTGTGGTTGTGTATGTTGGTTTTCTTTTTGTGTGGTGAATAAGTAGTTGATGTTGTAAAAATGGTTTCTCTCTCAGGTGCTGAAATAGATCTTCTGAGGATAAAATTGAACACAGATGAGCAGATGTGCTGGTACATTTGTAACAAATTTTGTTGAATGGTTGGTTTTAGTGGGTGGTGAAGTATCATGCACCTGTTCCTTATTCGTAGATAGTATAAGGTTCATTATTTATTTTTATTTGTTTCTTGCAGTAATTTCTGTAGGATACCTATTACTGATTATCATTGATGTTGCCCAAGTTGCTCATATGATTTGTGCCTTAATTGCTGTCGAGATCTTCAAGAAGCAACTGCAGATCACAATAAAGAACCTCAAACAGAGCAAGCAAAAACTTTTGATCGAAATATATTAAGTAAATTTCTGCATTGGAGATCCAATGACAACGGAAGTATTCCATGTCCCCCTAAGGAGTATGGTGGCTGTGGTTATTCTACATTAAATTTAAGTCCAATTTTCAAGATGAATCGGGTTGCAAAGTTGGTCAAAAATGTAGAGGAAATGGTTAGTGGCTGTAGAATTAGTAATGCTGATGGTCCACCGGAAACTGGGCTAAATGATCTCAGACTTTGCCAATATTTTCATAGAGAAGCCAGTGATGATAATTATCTTTATTGTCCAGCATCTGACGATATCAAAACTGATGGGATTGGCAGTTTTAGAAAGCATTGGAAAACTAGTGAGCCCATTATTGTTAAGCAAGTATTTGATGGGTTATCCATTTTAAGCTGGGATCCAATGGTCATATGGAGAGGGATTCTAGAGACAACATATGAGAAAGAAAAAGATGAAAACGGGATGGTTAAGGCCATAGATTGCTTAGATGGGTCTAAGGTACAAATATATATTTACCTCTTCTCTTTTTGGTGATTGAATTTGTATTGGTTTTATCTATTGCACTGTTTTTGGTTCATCATTTATGCTAAATTACTCTGCATTATGGCTGCATTTTGTTATTTTAATATTGACATGTTGATATTGAGCTTGCTCATTTCATGAAAGGATACTTCGAAGGGCATATTCTTGAAAATGGTTGGCCGCAGTTATTGAAATTGAAAGATTGGCCTACACCTAGCGCTTCTGAAGAATTTCTACTATACCAAAGACCCGAGTTTATCAGCAAACTACCTTTACTTCAGTATATTCACTCCAAGTGGGGCCTTTTCAATGTTGTAGCTAAATTGCCTCATTACTCCTTGCGGAATGACGTAGGACCCAAGATATATATATCTTATGGGATTAGTGATGAACTTCGTAGAGGTGATTCAGTGACAAATCTCCACTTCAATATGCGTGACATGGTATATTACTTTAGCCTCATTAACCTGTGAAATGATAAATGGTCATGTTTTTGTCTTTTATAGTTTGAACAGATACAAGTTATTATTTACAACCACTTTATGGTTATCTGGGTTCCTAGATAGACTACAACTTCATTATAATCTTTGTTCAAATTTCAAGTGTCTTAACTATATCAATTTGATGCTTCATTGTTAATTTATGTTTAGTTATGTATTTATCATCATCTTCCCATATTAATATATGCAGGTTGATATTTGTACCTAATTAATTGTCCATAGTAAGTGCTTAACGACAATTTATTAAGTGCTATGCATATTCAAATGTCAGATGTTTACCCAAACTCTACTACATACTGTGCATTTGTGTTTAATATTTTAAAGTTCTCTCCCTTTCTTCTCCCTGATATCTTGTCTAGAGTGAAATAATGGAATTTTGATTTTATTTGAAGAAAATGAAAGAAGGGGGCTATGAGTAAAGTGACATATGATTAATTTATTGAGTTTCAACAGGTGTACCTTTTGGTTCATACAAATGAAGTAAAGCTGAAGAACTGGCAGATAACTAAAATTGAAATGATGCAAAAAGATAAAGCTAATAAGGAATCGGAGGCAAAAGAATCAGGGATCCTCAAATATCTTTAAGGGGGAGTTCACCTTATTCCTTACTTGGTACAAAAAAATTAGAATGGAGATATTTTTCTAACACAATACAAATGCTTCTTGTTTAATTATATGGATGCAGTTATAGCATCACATGATTCTTGTTTAACTAGGTCCCTATACTTTTAAAATTCATAACTGAGATCAGGAATATTTTCTATAAATTGACGGAACTGTATTCGAGATACTGAATTACAAATGATGTATTTGTTAAGGACCTAATTGTAAATTTTTATAGTATAGGAATGCATTTAAAAATTCCGAAATAGGTCAAGCATCTATGGATTAATTTGTTATAAACAGACCATCAGAATTTTCCCAAAGCTTTACGAGTATGTTTGGATAGAGAAATTTAATAGGGTAATTCAATTTTTTAAAGAATTTTAATTACTTTTCAATTAAATAAGATGTTTGGATAAAAATTTGAAAAGAAATTGAAATTTGAGTATTTGGATCAGGGATTTTAATTAACTTAAATATTAGCATTTCAAATTCTTTGATTTTATGAAAGAATTTGAAATTCTTGTGTTGTGCTTCTCCAGAAAACTTCCTTCATTCTCTCAGTATTCTCTCTCTTGTAACAGTTTCATCGCCGCGATGAACTCCTTCGTCTTTGGCTTCTCGGCGAACTCCGCCACAAAGTCCTCCACCACGACGGCACTGGCGGCAGCGCTGGCAACAGCGGTGGAGATGGCGAGGCGCTTCTCCTTGCGGTTGATCTTGATGGACCAGTCGCAGGGCTTCGGGCCGAAGGTGACGCCTCCGCCGGGGCGGAGGGGAGTGCGGTTGGAGCCGCGGTAGGCGCGGCCGGTTTTTTTTTGCGGGAAGGGCTTCCGGCCGCCGCCTCGGACCTCGCTGCGGGTGAGGGTGGAGGCGGTGCCGCGGTGCTTGTTCTGGAGGTCGGTGCCGCGGCACTTGTTTGAGGACATTTTCTTGTTATGCCGGGGAGAATTATTGTGTGTGTGGAATTGATGTGAAGAGAAGAAGATGCAGGATGATGTGAAGGAAAGAGAGGTTGCTGTCGTTGGTGTGGAGAGAGAGAGGGAAAGTGAAGCCATTGTTGTTTCAAGTTCTCTCAGAGAGTTTTGCTCTTTTTTTTAGGTCTTTTCTTTTCTTTTCCTGTAAATTAAATAAAAATAATAATATGATTACTGTGTAGGAAAAAATTATTCATTAAAAATAACAACATCCAAAGGATTTGATGGAAGCCAAGTAGCCTCCGTCCTTTGTTTGAATTACATCAAAGGGTGAGTGAAGTCATTAATAAAATGAAGGAATTTTAAAAATGAGAAATCTAATTTTTTATCCAAACATAAAATTTTAGAAATGAAGTAATTTAAATTGAAACATTTAAAATTCTCAGAATTTTAAATTCTTTAGAATTTTAAATTTCCTCATCCAAACACACTCTAAAGGAAATCTAAATTTGCCTCTTGTCCTATTTTCCTTGCAATGGAATTTTGTCGGATTGCTGCTCACTCCTTGAGTATTTTGCAATTGGTATCACTATTTAGATATTTTCTAAGAGAAGAGGTCAATGGAAGGCAGCAGCCCAATCCCTGAAATTTATTCGAACACTACAGTGTTATTATAACAGCACATATTTAGATGGTGATAAGCAAAAAGCAATTAACTTGTAAGTCAAATAAGCCAATTTTTTAGTTGTATTTACAACTGTTTTCATATGTAATATGGTTTAAAGCAAACACAAGTTATGTATATATGTGATTGTATTATAATGATTTAGTAATTGTAGTGTTTGATTTTGTTTGGATCAGACTCTTGGGGCATTTTCAACCCCAACAAGGAAATTCAGCACTATGGGAGGTAGATTCGGATCAGCATTACACTATCAAGAAACATGGTTTGTATGTAGTAGATGACAACGTTAGGTAAGGAGGGGATTATTGAGTTGCACCAGTTTTAGTCCTTTTCATTAAATATTTAATTTTCAAGAATTTAATTGGTGTATATGAACTTTTGATATTTTGTCAAAAAAATATGAAGATATTGTTCATCAAACAGAATTTAGATGGTCAAAATTAAGAGGGATAAATGGTGAAGATACTGTTCATCAAACAGAATTTAGATGGTGAAATTTTTTAAAACAATATCTATACATAACTAGCTAGATTCTATACACCGATCAGTGAGATACTCTACACATGTGTAAAATCTTAAAACAACAATTATTTTTAACCGATGAATGATTTCGTGATCTGATATCATGTTTCTAGCAAGTAATAAGTAATTCATTTAATCTCATGAATTCATTATTCAAAGTTATCAATTTAGGTATGGAACTCTGATCACGGAATTCCAGTTGCTATATCTGCCTTTTGTTTTTTAAATTAATTTTATTGCCTGCATAAATTGATTACCGGTTTTAAGGCATGAGCAGATTGGGCAGTGCAGCGGTGGTGGCACCCCTTGTTGTTGAGGTATATTACACTTTTTTTCCACTTCAATACCATGATCATTTCCACAGCTAGCTATAGCAAAAGAAAAAACGATAACGATGCTAAAATTATGTGTTTTTTAAAATTTATGTTACTTGAAATTTTAATCAATTGAACTAATGAATACTCTAACTTTTACATGTAATCACTTATATTGTCTTTCAATTTAAAGTTAAATAGAGAGAAAATAAATAAATAAAAAAAAGTAAGAATGAGAGAAAGAAAACAAAAATAGTATAAAATATGTTTCTATGAATAAAACTCAGAAAAAGAAGTTGGGGAAATCTTCTCTTATCTATTAAAATTAAATTAAACTCAATTCAACGAAATTTATTTTTTATAATATTTTTTAAAAGTGGAACTTAAAAATTGTTTAATTTTAAGCAAAAAAATAATAATAATGCAAGTCCAAAAAAATCATCTCTTTTATTTTCTCTTATTTTTTACTTATTTAAGTTTTTTAATTTTTTTTACCTATTCTATTCTATTAGGACATTTGGTTGTAGGTGAAATTCTGAAATATTCTCACAAATTTTAGCCTATTGGATTTGCATGAAATTAATTTTGGATCCAAAACTTAATCATAACTTTTCATTCTTTTCTAGAGTATATTGCACAAGAATGGAACCTTTATTCCCCACAAATTCAACGTGCTTGCCATTGAACTACACTCATTGGGTAGTTAGTATATTTTTTCATCCCGCACAACTAAACAATCTTAAATATCGTTGCCTTTGTCCCTTAAATAAATGTTGGCACAAGTAAGGCCCACGACAACTCAACAAGTGTGAAGGAAGTTCATGGGGAGCTGACACTACCACATTTGTTGTTTTTACTACCTGGGAGAAAATACCTTATCTGAAAATATTATGATTCATCAAATTTTATAAAAATGTTATAATTAATTTGGATTTTAACATATTATATGGTAAGAGGATTTTATGAATTTATTAGATTTAAAGGATTTTAATATTTATAGAAAATGTAATAAAGACCTTGGGAATGTATACAAGGTATGGTGTTTGTAGAAGAAAGCTTCATGATGATGAATCAAGTTGATTCAAGTAGTTTTGATGATGACAAAGATGATGACAAAAAGCACAAAGAATGATTTCAAGATTCAGTCAACAAGTTCAAGATCAAGATAAATTTCAAGTTTCATGAGAGGAAATCAAGAAGATTCGAGAATCAAGAGAAGTTTGATTTCAAGATTCAAAAGAAGATTAATTCAAGATTCAAGAGAAGAAATCAAGAAGACTTCACAAGGGAAGTATTGAAAAGATTTTTCAAAAAACAAACATAGCACAGTTTTGTTTTTCAAAAGATTTTTTCTCAAAATTTTCTAAGTTACCAGATTTTTTACTCTCTGATAATCGATTACCAGTTTCCTGTAATCGATTACCAGTGGCAAAGTTTGATTTCAAAAGTTTTTAACTGAATTTGTAACGTTCCAATTATTTTTTAAATGGTGTAATCAATTACAATATATTGGTAATCGATTACCAGTGTATCTGAACGTTGAAATTCAAATTCAATTGTGAAGAGTCACATCTTTTCATAAAATGCTTTGTGTAATCGATTGCATGGTTTTGGTAATCGATTACCAGTGACAAGTTTTGAATAAAAATTAAGAGATGTAACTCTTCCAATGGTTTTCAAGTTTTTCTCAAGGTTATAACTCTTCCAATGGTTTTTCTTGACCAGAGATGAATAGTTTTATAAAAGCAAGACCTTGACTTGCATTTCAATAACTTTTTCATATATTCTTTTACAACCTTTGAATCTCTTTGAACATCTTCTTGAACTTCTTCTTCTTCTTCCTTTGTCAAAAGCTTTCTGAGTTTTCTGGTTTCCAAACTTTGCTCTTTCACAGAAAACAAAAGTGTGCTATTCATCTTTTTCATTCTCTTCTCCCTTTGCCAAAAAGAATTCGCCAAGGACTAACCACCTGAATTCTTTTTGTGTCTCCCTTCTCCCTTTTCCAAAAGAATGAAGGACTAACTGCCTAAATTCTTTTGTGCCTCCCTTCTCCCTTTTCAAAGAATTCAAAATGACACAGTCTGAGAATTTTTTTATTCTTCCCTTTCCATTAAACAAAAGATTTCAAAGGACTAACCGTCTGAGAACTTTGTCTTAACACATTGGAGGGTACATCCTTTGTGGTACAAGTAGAGGGTACATCTACTTGGGTTGTTGTAACTGAGAACAAGAGAGGGTACATCTCTTGTGGATCAGTTCAAGTGGAGGGTAAATCCACTTGGTTGTTCAAAGAGAACAAGGGAGGGTACATCCCTTGTGGATCTTTGCTTGTAAAGGATTTTACAAGGTTGAAAGAAATCTCAAGGACCGCAGGTCGCTTGGGGACTGGATGTAGGCACGGGTTGTTGCCGAACCAGTATAAAACTCTTGTGTTTGTCTTCTTCTTCCCTACACTCTTTAATTTCCGCTATGCACTTTAATTATCATTTTTACTTTTGGTTAAGTTTCTATTTTTGTTCTTTACTTTCTTAACCTTGTAGTAAAAGCCTAATTGATTCTAGTAATATTAAGAACGATAAGTTTTTTTTTAATTAGTAAAGGTTCACCAATAATTAATTCAACCCCCCCTTCTTAATTATTCCGAGGTCACTTGATCCAACCGTGTTTAGCATGATTGGTTGAATAGGATTAGTACTTTAATTTTTTTTGTTGGAAACCTGAAAGTTTTCTTTATTCTCCGTATATCAGGCTTTAGGGATGCCTCAAGAAGCTATTGCATGTTATCAACATGCTCTTTAGACGCGGCCAATTGCAAAGACTTTGAATATTAATGAAGATCTAAAACTCTTTTTATAATCAGTAGTTGTATAACCATTGCATAATTGATATTTGCATAGTTGGTGCACTATCTATCTAGTTCTAAAATCACTATCAATGACATGTCACGAATGGGCATTGATATATTGTAGCATAATTGGTTTATATATCTTGCTGTTTTTGGTATGCACAACAGGAAGAATGTTAAGGTATTTAATGTGATTTCATTAAACCTATTTATCTTGCAAATTTTATTTCTTCTGTTCTCATTGTATTATTATCAATCTATTTGTGTAGGTGTTTTGCTATGCCTTGAGTGTTGATGATGGTACTGAATGGAGGCAACATATTCAGTCTGAAGCATAGCACTTTGTGGATGTATCTGCCATGTCATTGGATGCAATAGCAAAAATGATTAATGAGGATAAGATTCATATCCTTGTCAACCTAAATGGTTATACAAAGGTAGGGGGTAATTCTGTTATGTTCTTTCTAGTATTTAAGCTTCATAATTAATTGAATTTTGTTATATCAAAGTTGGTTTTATACTTCTATTTTACTTGTTTACTATAGTCTTGTGAGTAACTCCCCCCCCCCCTGTTGTTTGAAATCGTAATTGTATCATGGCCTGATAAATTTTATGCTTGGATTTTATCTCATTATTTTTTAGGGTGATTAATGGCATGACCCTTGTTAGTTCTTTTTTTCTTTTTTAATAATGTCTTATCATCTTTTGATTAATGGATTTTGATATTTATGCTTAGGTTCTGAGACAGCTTGCACCTAACTTGTCAAAATAACAGGGGAAAAAAATTTAAGACCAAAAAAAAGAAAATCTAAGACGGTTATGCCAATAACCGTCTTAGTATGTGTAACATACTAAGACGGTTATGGTACACATACTAAGACGGTTATTGGCATAACCTTCTTAAAATCCTATATATACTAAGACGGTCGTACCAGAAAATCGTCTTAGTTTGTATGATATGCT
This sequence comes from Glycine max, assembly GCF_000004515.6. Taxonomy (NCBI): domain Eukaryota; kingdom Viridiplantae; phylum Streptophyta; class Magnoliopsida; order Fabales; family Fabaceae; genus Glycine; species Glycine max. The sequence continues at coordinate 20,133,339 of NC_038245.2, read as the reverse complement.
AAGACGGTTATTGAAGTAACCATCTTAGAATATCACACATACTAAGATAGTTTTCTTATACAACCGTCTTAGTATCTATAACCATCTTAGTATGTCATACAAACTAAGACGATTTTTAATCAAAAACCGTCTTAGTTGGTATGACATTCTAAAACAGTTACATATCATAATCGTATTAGATTGATTGATATATTAAAACGATTAGGGAACCGTCATCATAGATAATAACTCATTTACGATGCTTGTTTCAATGACGGTTCAAAATCGTCATAAAAAATCCTAATAAACCGACTTAAAAGAATGCTTTTCTAGTAGTGTTGACTAGAAACATATGTGATGAACTCTATGTTCATATTTGCAAAAATGTTACTGTTTTTTTTAAATAATGTTTTTATAACAATTCTAAAAAGCTATTCGAGATAATGTATTTTTGTACTAGTGATAAAAATTTACTATTTTTTTGCCAATTTTTATTTTTTTTGTAAAACTTCATTGAAAAAATTTTCAAGGATAGAGATTGCATGGATTACTACAACCCTATTACCAATATAAAGTGTCATCACTTAGAGGATTGAACAATAAAGGAAAGAACAAATTAATTACATTAACACCTTAGATTTTTTTAATTACACATAATACCCCGTTATTGAACAAACTCCCTTATTGGGAATGTTAGTATAATGTTTCTTAAATAATTATGAGAAGTTAGTGTAATATAAAAGTGAGTGTCAATTTAATATTTCAAATAGTAATGGAAGTTAGTGTAGATATAAAAAAAGGATATTGTCATTATTTCAAAAGAAAACTCAAGACATGCCGTTTAATTTAACATGTATTTACGTAGCATTTAGTTTAACAAAGAAAAATTATGAAGATGAAATATGTGACTTAAAAGCATCATTTCTTTAAGAAATAAATCTCATGGCCAACGGTAACTTTTTAAGCATTCATATAGAGCTAGACAAATGGGTTTGGGCCCGTGGGCCACTCATGAAACATGTAACCCGCACGGTATACAGGTCTTAATATTTTGAGCCCATTTAAATTATGGGCTTTTTAGCTCATCCCGCTTAACCCACGAGTTAAACAAGTTTTACCACTGAACTTCGCGTGCCATTGCGGACTTTTATATTTTAATATAAAATTAAAATACTAATAAATAAGGGGTGTAAAAAAAGTATAAAATTGAAGTATTTTCTATATGGTTTAATGATTGGTGAATGATGATATAATATTTTGATTTGGTATAGAATTATACATTTAGTAAACATGATGTAAAAAAATTCTTTTTTTATGTAGCTTAAGATGCAAATTATATGCCATCATTCGGGGCAAATAAATTTTTTTATTGGACAATTTATAGTTAATTTTTAAAATTATTTAAAATGGTAAAATTTTACATTTTAAAATTTAATTTTCTATTTCTTTTTAATATTTTGTCAAATGCGGGCAGACTCATAAAGCCTGCGGACTTTGCTGGGGGTATGGGCTCGAAAAAATGTACCTATTAAGAACGCAGGCTTCGTGTGTTATGAATTTTGCGGCATGGGTTCACGAGACGGACTTACCCACATGTGGCTCTATATACATGCATAGTAATTTATGAGTGGATCTTCTACCGTGAAAAAAAAAACATAGTGTTACAATGTCACCATAAATTTCTTAGAACTTATGTTATAATAAAAATTAAAGTTAATTACATGACCCCCTTGAGGTTTCAAAATCACACTTGATACCCCTATCCTTTTTACTCCTACAATAAATCCCCTAATTTTATACATTGCATTACACTTGGGCCCCATAACTTCAACGTTGATAGGTCATCTAATCTACATGCGCTCTTTAATGAATTTTTATTGAGCAAAAATACCCTCATATATCTTCGTCCTTTAAACTTTGCAACTACTAACGTGAGAAAAAAAGAGATGCACGATTGGACGTAGCAAGGGAATGCACGGGATCTTAAAGAGGACTTCATTTGTGAAAAAAATAGTTGTGTTTCAGTTTTTAATTCAAATTAATTTACATATTGAAATGTTATAAGCATGTTTGTGTTCATATAATTGTGTTCTCTATCTCCCCATTCTTTGTATTTTGCATTTTGGAATTATTGGTGTAGGTGGATGTTGGGTTTGGTGTTAGAATGCAGTCTTGTGTTTATGTAGCCTTATGTTATACATAAGCAGTAAAAAAATAGAGATTTTATAGTGGTTTGTCCCAAATCTTGGGCTACATCTAGTTTTCCTTCAAAACTTGAAAGTTTTTGCTAATCAATTCTTTGATTACAACCAAGTATTCTCTATGTCACTTGTGGATACGAGTACACTTTAAGCCACTCCTGACATTACTTTTAATCTCTCCCTGAGATTAAGACCCATGTACTTTTTGTCAGTGTCGCCTTGTGTTCAAGCTGACTTTTAGTGTACAAATCAAATATAATGTTAACAACATAAGACAAAAGGAATTAAGAATATCAAGTCAAGACAATTTAAATCTTCCCTTTTGTGCGTTTTGGCACGAGTTGCTTACTGAATCTATGGACACTACTTTCTGATGATTGCTTTTTGTACTTACGGAAAGAGTAATTGTTTCATTTCCTTTGTACAATGAGCGAAGTGTCAAAGCACTTTTCTTTTGAGGATTGGATGTTGAGGTAGTATCCCCCAATGACTAATACATTGACTATCATCCAAAACCTTTATTTTCATACTTTTTGCTTGTATCTCATAGAGATAGATGAACCTGTAACTTAAAAATGAAAGGTTAATATATAAAATTTATACTTTTTTAACATCAAAATCTTAGGAATTTAATTATTTGATACAGTCCAATGTGACTTGGACACAACCAGACTTAACAAATTCCATAGAAATTAATTAACCATACTTTTGTGGATATAAATGCAAGTACAAATACTTTACTACACAGCTCATTTAAACCGATGTCTATTATACATATAATTGCACATATGAAAATAAATTCTGAAAAAGGTTAACCATGACATCCTTAATCTCAAGAACTTACTCCAGCTACCAATCCCCCTCCTTCAATGCAATCAATCAATTCTTCCACTAATGTTATTCAAAGAAGAATGAAAGAACCTAGAGTTTTCATCACCCTCATAAATCCATCCCACCCTATATTTTTAGGCCATTTCTTCAAATTTCTCCATAATTCTTTAGAAATAATCAACCTCCTCCCTTCTACATCTACAACCCTCTCACACAACCTTGTCTTCACCACCTCTAGCTCCTCCACTTTGGAATTCATATTAGCACCCAAACCATCAAACACCTCCACATGCCAACCCCAAAGTTTTGTTTTTAGAAGTTTTAGGTTCTCATTAAACAAATATTTTTCAATCGTCTCCAAATCCTCATCTTGACATCACCAAATTTGCCAACAATTTTCTTTTCTCTTATTCAAAGAGCAAGATGAGTATATATTGACTAGATCACAATTGTTGCCATTGAGATTCCATGCCACGCACAACCCAACAAAACCTTCACCAATATAAGAATACCTCAAAGAAAACAAAAATTCCTCCACAAAAATAAAATCCCCTTGACCGCCCCTCTAAAGCTTTGGCATGCCAATCAAAAATAGAACCTCGGACTTTGTCTCCCTAAAGAAGCAAAGCAAATGTCAATGTCTTTTTTACATATTAGGGATTGGATGCTAGCATGTTTGCAGCAATCTCTAATGCCCCTAACATTAAGGGACATAATCTTCATATATATTTGACCTTGCTCCCCCCATCTTTGGACCATATGATTGCAGTAAGCTCCATATCTTGGATATGCTAAACATAAAAACCATTAAGGAGACTCCCTTCTAGACCAAGAACCCTAGCCAATTCTCATAACCTCCAAGCTATCTCATAATTATATAACTGTAGGATTTTGCTACTACCCTCCAAACTTATAGCTTTCGCTACCAACCTTTCTCCCACCATAATAGGCTGTCTAGAATTTGAACAACCATGTGTTTCATGCACCAACCTTTCTCCCACCATAAAATTTGGTGGGTATAAAAGCAAGCATAGTTACTATACTACACACCGTGTCACCTCACTTAGACCCACAAGTATTATATATAGTTACATATATGAGGATAAATGAACTTATTACATGAGTAGGGTTTTTGTATTTACACTTCTTAAAGAATATAGATATGTAAACATAAAGCTAACATTTGCTTATATTTTAAAAAATATGATGTTCTTAAATTTTGTACATTTGATTTTAAAATGTAAGCTTCTTAACCAATAGTTGGCTTAATGAGATTCCATTTTTAAAGAGAAATAAGTTAAAAATGACTAATCATAGAAGTAAGTCGACCTTATATATATGGTCACAAAATTTAGGATCGTGTATAGATCACAAAACCAGTATTGTGTTAGACGACAAATAAGTGAGAAGCACAAACCATTACTATTTGTCTATAAATGTTCCTCCATATTTCTTTCAGTGCAATCACTTAAATTAAAATGATAACATTTATTTATTATAATATACAAAAAATTAGTTACTCTCCTGATTAAGAGTATATAGGTATTTACTAGATGTAGATAACAACAATAAAGGTACAGTCTTCATGAGAATATTGAGGGAACATAACTTATCATTAACTTCAAATTTGTTCTTTTTTTTTTAAAAAAAAAAACATTATTGACAAGATGATGAATATTTTGTTATTTCATTAGATGACAAATTAAACAAAGACCAACACCATTTTTACTTGTCTATAAATACTCTTTCATTTTCTTGTGGATTGACGGAACATAAGTAATGTAAAGGAAAGAAAGTACTTTACTAGAAGGAAAATGATTGTTGAATATATGTTGGTGCTTGAAATTTGAGTTTCCAAATATAATCATCCTTACTAGAATCATATGTCATTGAATTAGGCCAATAGTATTATTACTTACCTTGTTCTTTAATTTATGATATATTTATCATTAATTATTTTTAGATTAAATTATCCTTAATTAATTGTTATGACAAATAATTAGAAGACAGAAAAATGTATTACTAATGATAGGGGTAGTTTTAAAAAATAAAAATTTAATTATTTTGATACAAATTTAAGACAACTCTACCTCACTGAATGAAACCATAAAATCAACATTATTTCCAGCATGATATCAAGATTTTCCAAGTCGTGTAACCACACACCATTACCACTTATGTGGTCACCCGAGTCATTTGTGCTGGCCAATTAATTAAGGCCTACATTTTTACCTGCACTAATAGAAATTTACTAATTTTAATGAATTGTTTTATAAGAATAACGAACTAATTAAGCTCATGTTAAGTAGAGTTGTTATGAGTTTTCATCTCTCTTTAGGATACTTTTTGAAGCTCAAATGAGAAATCAAAAGAAAACCAAGTTAGCTAAAAAAATTAATAAATTAAAATTATAGGTTAAGTAATTTCTATCGCTTTTATTTATTTAATTTAAATGCATATGACAAAATTTGTAGAACTTTGCAATTGATAAATAAGGCATTTGGAGGATTATCTGATAATTCTTCATCATTTGCTTTTCTTTATTTTCAAATACTTATACAAAAGTCATGTTTATATTTCACCACCTTTTCTTGTCCATATTCCTCTATTTTATGACCCAACTTGGGTACCTTATGTTGTGATGGGTGGCAAATTTTTAATATATTATTTTACTTATAAGTTTTTTAACTAAGTTATATATATTCAAATTTTTAATAAATGTGAGTATATATATATATATATATATATATATATATATATATATATATATATATATATTATATCACAGACTTGACCATAAAGTCATAATGTTAAAGCAATAAGAAAAACAAATAGAGTAGAAGGACATTTATGGGCAAAAATAAATCCACCTTACTTGGCATCTTTATTTTTAATTAGCCTTGTTAGGGACAAAAATAAAAATTACTTTGCTCTTTTTTATAGGCACACGTGGTTGACATGCCTCCAAATGTTTTGATTGATTAATTTATTTTTAAGAAAGATGTCTAACTGATCTGGATCTTTAGGACATTGGTTAAAAAATTGAAAGAAAAAAAATATTTTGTGCAAAGATAAATAAGAAAGTGTAAAAAAATCTTAGATAACATAATTTTACACATCTTAATAATTTTTTTCTTTTAAAAAAATTTATCTTTTAAAATTAGGCAAAGAAAACTTATGAAGAACATTCTAATTAGATAAAAAGCATGCACACTTGCCAATACAAGGCTTGCGAAGACACATTTATCCCCTAATCATACTTAATATACAACTAATGTCAAGTAAAAGCTGAGAAACCTACACACATCCACTGTTTTGTAGCGAAGTTTTGGATGCCCCCACAAACCCATTTGTCTGACATCATACAGCTGATGAATATAAGATACTTCCTGTAACCATGATCAGCATCACAACCTTTTGCTCTAGTAGTGTGAGAGACTAACAGTCCATTACCACCACAATGTTCCATGCACCTGAAAACTCTGTCAAACCCAGTGAAGCAATAAAATATGCATCATTTCAAGCACTTTGAGACTCTTGAAGTGGCGATGACCACAAGAAAGTCACCTCAATGTTGTCATCACCACCATCACGACTGATGTTGCAACCCAGGTCATCTCGAGTTACACTTGACCTCTTGTTCATCATGGAGGAGCTTGTGACAACAATCCGAATTTTGGGTATTGAGTTTCAACCTTGCCTCCCACCACCTGGGCCTGTTCGAATTTTGGCTGTTGTGCTTTGACCTTACCTTCCACCACCTGGGCCGCTGTTGGAACTCGGCGCTCTGTATCCAATGCAGACATGAAGCCACAATCCTCATAATTGGCCTACCCTGTTCCGAGAAGGAAACAATTCAAATGGCAGAGCTAGATTTGAGTTTCGAGTTTTAGGGCATTTCGTGTCTAGGGTTTTCAATGGAGTTTGCTTGAGACTTAATTGAGTTTTTACATTCTGTTTGTTTGTTAATTTATGTTTCACAAGGCCTCGTGAATTTGGTCCAAGCCAATTCAATGTGGCGGTGGGTCGTGGCTGGTCTGGTAGTTGGTCGTAGATTTTCAATAATAATTGTGTCTTTTGAAATGAATTTCAATCGATTAATTATTCTGAGTGTGTGTGTTAAAATCTGTAGTTCTTTAATTTTGTTCTTCTTCACATTCGTAAATTCATTAAATTGTATGAAAAATGATATGTATTCCCTTACCCAAAAACAAGTTTAATCGCAAATGGTACATATCCTAATTGAAATTAAAAATGGTATACGACCAAGGTTTAGAATTTGGATCGCTGATGGACATATCAGAGAACAGCACCATGAGTTATATGATGATGAATTGGATAGAACTAACACATACACATAATTTGTTTCTTTCACATCAGAAAAATGACAACTTTCTGTGTTATAGGAACAGTAATGCATATAATTTACAGCGTTTTTATGTCCAAAAAATAAATCATTAAGGGCATTTGAAACTGTCTATATTTACACAATTATATTTTGTTGAAACTGTCTGTATAAAATGAAATAAAATTAATGATATTAAAGACATTGTCATTTAATATTAATTTCAAAGCAATTAAACTGTTTAGAATAAGGGCATTTGAGTCCAGCAATTAATACCCTTGTTTTGATATAATTTTTTTTATTACAATTTGTTTGAAAAATAACTTCCTTGTCCTTTATCATGGTACACGTGGTTGACATGCATGTAGCTTCATCCAATTCTAACTCATGTTTTGTAACATTGGTTATTGTGTTATGTGCATCCATGTCACACTGATCAACCTCAAAGGTTAATTTGGTAACACTAGTTTAATAACACTAACACTGGTTAATACAATGTGGTATCCAGCATCATATCACCATGATCCCACCTTTAAATTAGAGATTTTCAATAAATTTCAGTCACTCATAAAGAGATGTTGGAAAGCGAGTGTCAGTGAGTGTCTTCCTAGCATTTTTCTTAAAATGATATGTTTTACTACATTAAGTGAATAACCTGATTTAATGGAAAGAGAGTGAATGAGAATGTTGGTAGCATTTTGATTAAAATGATATGTTTTATTACATTATGTGAATTAATTTTAATAAATCTTAAAAAGATGTATCACATTTTTTATTCAATTTACTCATGTTATGAAGTATCATTTAATTTATACTTAAAAAAATATTCACATAGATATTTATATATAATGACATCTCTAAAAACTAGCAAATATACATAATACGTATATATAATCTTTCCAAAGATTTTATATAATTTTATTTTTCATAACTTTTTCTCCCCTTATTTTTTCTTTCTTTCTTTATATGAGCTGAATTGATCTAAGCTTAATTTGATTCCTTTCTAGTCCTGACTATAAGTATTGTATTTGAAATGGATTCAAAAATCCAAGTCATCCATTTATATTTAGAAAAAAACGAAAAACAAATCAATCCATCATATGTCCAAGTAACCAGAATTGATCGAGTCAAAAGACTTTTCAAAATCAATTTTGAAAAAGACATAGAGGCATTATAGATTTTATATTAATCCTCTATAATTTCCTTTAGAATAAAAACACCACCAAGTATTTGTCTTCCCTTGATTATTTTCTATAATAACAGTAGCATACAAGGCCCTTTTTAATTTGATTGCAAGAATAGCCAATATTTTATAGATGCTGTCAATTAGAGATATTGGTCTATAATCTTCTATTTGAATTGGGTTCTCTATTTTATGGGGCAAGCTAAATGAATGACTGAGGTAGATCCTTAGGAATGCTTTTCATTTTAATGAAATTCATTCATCATCTTACAGATGTCTTCAAATTTTTAATGAATGCTATTTTTATGAATAAAACCTCAAATTGATCCCAAAAAATTAACGAATTGGTCAAATTGATTCTTGATAGAAGTAAATAATACTTGTGGTCCTTGAATTTAACATTTTTCCATTAAATCAATTCCTCAATTACTGTATATATTACCAAACATTAACTAAAAGGGTGACATCCCATGTTAAGTGCCTTGTTGGATGTCTACTGGGTTACAACACACTCCATAACTTGTACACCAATAAATTAAAACCACTTCATTTTTCTCTTATAAACATAATTTCTTCTTGTAATTATGATCCATATGGTCCTCTTCATATGCTACATGAAATAGATATCATGTTAACACCTTTTTTTTTTCACAGAAAAAGAGGGATATGTATTAATATAAATCTGAATTTGTGTTGTCAAGAGATGTGCACAAACAATAACCAGAATACCGATTTACATCAAATATAAGTTTATTGGCCCACTTCTAAACAAAGCCAGCAAACCCCAAAAACCCAATGGTTATATGTAATACAAATATAACAACCCAAAACACACACAGAGGATACGACATATAGCAACAACACAATACAAAGTAAGGAAAAAGAAATCTTTTGTACCAAAATCCCAATTTATTTTTTTTGTTTCTTTAAACTTTGTTTCTCTATACATAGGAGTTTGCTATAACTTACACTCATTTTTAGAAGTAGTTAGCAAGCTATAATTACAAAAAAAAAAAAAAAAACTACACCCACACTTATTATTACAAATGATAAATATTTAACTTAATCCATAACTAGAAAATATGAATTTAACATTGTTCACTTAACATCGGTTCTCATAAAAATTGATATTAACATAAATGCAATTGCATTTTTGTAAATAAAGTTTTATTGTTAACATCAATTATAAAATAACCAATGTTGTGAATTTCCCTTAACATCGGTTATTTTAAAACTTATATTATGAGTGCTAAGTTAACATAGACTTTTCATGAAAACTTATATTGATATTGTTTGTTGCTTAACATGAGTTTTTTTAAAACCGATGATGTCAATGTTATATTTTAATATCAACTTCACTCTATCACGTCCTTCATTCCCCTTGCTCCTTTGAAAACTTTTGTTCCCTCTCTCAGTTGCTCAAAACCCTCGAACCAAACCCCTCTATTGCCACAACCTCTTCTTCCAAATCCTATGGCGGCTACCTCTTCTCTCACCCAAAACCTTCCCCTTCTTTCTCGACACTAATTTTCCTCTAACCTCAAGCCTCGTATGGCTCACCTACAACCTATGCTCCACTACAACTTTCAAAACATCAACATGAATTGTTGTCACCATCATTGTTGCCCTTCGTTGCCGTCGTCAAAGTGGCCATTCCCAGGTACCCTATTTGCCATCTTCATTGCATATTTTTTTTTGTCATTTCTTCTCTTGGAGATTCTGTAGTTGCTACCAGAGTCTCGTAGGGTGACCTAGCTCCGCTCAAGGATTTGTACATGACCTCTAACGCTATGTTAGGAAATGGTTTCCTTTTGTTTGGTGCTACTTGTTTGTTCCATTAAATGCCTCAATGAGCCTTTGGTCACAATGTGACACCCTCTACCCCACACATATATGTATTTATAATAAAAGAAATAGGAATGCAAAATTAATTAATAGTTTTAAAACACATTTAATTAAAAACATTTCACTTAATGTGTTACAATGTCATCATATATTTCTTAGAACCATTTTTTATAATAAAAATTAAAGTTAATTACATGACCCCCCTTGAGGTTTGAAAATCACACTTGATACCCCTATCTTTTTTACTCCTACAATTAGTCCCCTAATCTTATAAACTGCATTACACTTCGGCCCCACAACTTCAATGTTGATAGGTCATCTGATCTACACGTGCTCTTTAATGAATTTTTATTTTGCAAAAATACCCCCATGTATCTTCTTCCTTTAAACTTTGCAACTAGTAACGTTAGAAAAAAAGGGATGCACGATTGGACGTAGCAAGGGAATGCACGGGATCTTAAAGAGGACTTCATTTGTGAAAAAATAGTTGCGTTTTATTTTTTAATTCAAATTAATTTACATATTGAAATGTTATAAGCATGTTTGTGTTCATATAATTGTGTTCTCTGTCTCCCTGTTAGTGGTTTGGCATGTGCACCAAATGTCCAAGTAGTAAAAACTCGGAAGTCCGAGTGTCGATTTCCACATGGACTTTGTTTTGTACTTGTATTGTATAATTTTCGATTTTTATAAGAGAAGAGATAAAGAGAGGTAAAAGATAGATAAAGGGAACAGGAATTAACAACAGATAATTGTAAAAATAATAGAGAGCAATGTATTTAATTAGAGATTTCAATAGAATGCAAATGTTAGGACCTAGCATGCCTTGTTTGCCTAGGACGTATGATTTTTGGATTTTTCTTTATCAATTAGGTGGATTTATCCTACCCACATTTATTCAATTACTTGCCCCTGTTGCCTCACGATGACAAGCCTATTTTACCTACCTATCTCCCAAATTCCTTTGCAAAGATTCAATAGATAAAATGCATATCTTTTCCTTTTAGTTCTATTAGAAGTTATCCTCTGTCGAGCATCTAACCCCTAACATAGTGTAAAGATGAGTAATGCATGAAATATAAATAGAAAAAGACAATAGGATAGCAAACACCTGTTGCATTGATAAATATGGAGTACATCATACATCTCTTTGGCTTTTTAGGCCTGTTAGGCCCTAACTAGGGGTTTTGCCTCTCATAGACATGAGGACCTTACACTGAAATGGGGGTATAAGAATTGGTGGAGGAGAAGAGATGGAAGAAGGGAATAGAGAAAATGATGAGAGAGAAGAGAGGATTCCCTAAGGAAGAGTTCTCAGGCTTTGGGTATGTATGAGAGTGCTCTGAGACTCGGTGTGTCCTTTCTGCTTGGCTTGACTCTCTTTTTATAGTTGTTGGAGTGGATTTGGGCCTTCGTACTCGCGCTTAGCACGCACTGCTCGCTCAGCGCATGTACTATTTTCGCACTTAGCGCGCTCTGCTTGCTTTGCACAAGTGCTTGCTTTCGCGCTAAGCGCACCCTGGGGCTGGGCCTGATGCTAAATCTTTTATTTTTTTTCTTCATATTTTCTGCATCTTTTTTTCTTTTAATCCCTCCATTTTTTATATTTGCAAGCCATAATTGAAAAACGTCTATTTCTAATAATTAAGCATGAATAACTGCTAAATAATTATTTTTTATGACATTTTGGCTCTATTTTTATTATCAAAAACAACATTTATTTAGCAGTTATCAAAATCCCCCAAATTAAAAACTTTGCTTGTCCTCATGCAAAACAAAATAAGAGCAGACTCCGAATGCTCCAACTCTATTAATTGCTGCCATTTTTCAAATTTCCCGAGCTGGTCCTTCTTGCATTTGCCATGATCTCGCAATGGAAGCATGAAACAACATTGAGATAGAATTGGTTAGTAGCAGAAATCAATCAAATTGACTTGCCTTACTTTTCCTCACAAGGCTTAGTATTTCTCTCTGCACACAAGTGTCTTAGGTGAGTGTTTAAAATTCTACGACCTGAAATTAGTGTTCCCAATTTTGCACTTCATCTAAGCTAAAGTTATCCTACTTACACTTGGTGGATCACTAAGGACTTTTGTTGGCTTGTAATGGGGCCTGGCTAATCAAGAATTTATGGTTTTTCTGGGATTTCAAAAATTAGGGTTATAAGAGAGCATTTATCCTAGAAAAAATTACACTTATTCTGCCTAGGTTTATTTGTCTTTTAGCCTCAGCACTTATGACACCTATTTATTTTCTGCCATCTTTTTTTTTTTATTTAGAAAAACACCTTTGGGCTTATCATCTTTTTGAGGGTGCCATATTGAGTGTTGTTTTTACCTTCCTAAGATGATCTTTATCCTAGCCCTCCCCCAAATTAGGGGTATATCATGACTAAAACCCCTATGCTTTCTTAGAACCCTAAAACAAGGTCATAGATATCTGAAGAAAAAAAATAGGCTTAGTGTCTTTTTAGAAAAATAATTATCAATTTTGGATCAATTAAGGTGCAAGAGATAATTTATCATCAAAGGTTGGCTTTTTGGCTATGTGGCTAAAAATAAAAAGAAACATGGCCTTGATCATTTCCACCTCATGTAATTAATCTAACAGTCTGAGAATGATGCAAAATTAAGAAATTAAAAATAGATGTTCTCTCACAAATAAGTTCACACAACTCACTGGGACAAGATAAATTTGTTGGCTTACAGTACCATGATTTCTTTCAACCAGGCTAACCTTTTCCCTCTTTGTTGTTGACGTAGCTCCATGTGAAGCTTGTAGGCCTTGGATCTTTTTCATTAATGGAGTCCTTTGCTTCTTGAAGATCAATGACAACGGAATGGAGATGAAAGAAAGATGATTGAAGATGCCACTTCAATGAGAAGATGAGTCAAGAATAAGCTCACCTCCATAGGAAGTCATGGATAAGAGCTTGAAGGAAAAAGAAGATGAGTGAAGGGAGAGGGAGAGAAAGAGCACAAAATTTTGTGCCTCAAATGAGGTATGAACTTTGAAGTGTAATTATCAAATGATCAAAGTTTAAAAAATGCACACACATGGCCTCTATTTATAGCCTAGGTGTCACACAAAATTGGAGGGAAATTTGAATTTCTATTCAAATTTCACTTGAATTTGAAATCGAATTTGTGGAGCCAAAATTTCACTAATTATGATTAGTGAATTTTAGCTATGGTTCAGCCCACTAATCCAAGATCATTCTCCACTAAGTGTGCTTAGGTGTCATGAGGCATGTAAAGCATGAAGGACATGCACAAAGTGTGACTATATGATGTGGCAATGGGATGTAGCAAGCAAATGCTCACCTCCCCCTCTAAAATTTAATTGGATTGGGCTTCTCCCAATTCAATTAAATTTATTTCCCAACACAATCAAATATTCACTTAATGAATGTGAAATTACAAAACTACCCCTAATACAAAAATCTAGTCTAGATGCCCTAAAATACAAGGGCTGAAAAATCCTAGATTTCTAGGGTACCCTACTTATATTATGGAGCCCTAAATACAAGGCCCAAAAATAATGAAACCTTAATCAAATATGTACAAAGATAAGTGGGCTCATACTTAGCCCATGGGCCCAAAATCTATCCTAAGACTCATGAGAACCCTAGGGTCTTCTCTTGTATCTCTGGCCCAATCTTCTTGGAGTCTTCTATCCAATGCCCTTGGAAAATAGGATTGCATCAGTTGTGATTCATACTCCACTACTTGAGCTGACGTTGGCCTTCATGGAACCAACATTTTCACAAAATTGGCATGCAACATTTCAAGTGTTGAGTCCTTTTCAAAAACGCTTTAACAGTGACTTCATAATTATCATGCAATTATTTAAGAGAAAATAATAGAAGATAACATAACTGAATTTAAATAACATTATTTACAGACCAAGTTCAAATAAAACAAACATAAAGTTCTAATAAACTAAAACATCAAGTTCAAATAAAAGCGTAAATAAAACATAGAGTTAGAATCCTGCTTCTCTTCAACCCAAGTCTGGCCATGGGTCCTAGTCAGCAGCTGTCAAGTCTGCAATAATGTCATCCTTAGCTTCGGCTTGAGTAGTCACAATGACCTCAGAAGGCTCACCCCCCCCCCCCCCCCCCCATCAGTAGAGGGATGAACTCCTGGCCAAGAAACCTGCTAGATGAAGGCCTCTGCGGTCGTCAGTGGTGGGTTCATCCTCAGGTGACTAGAAAGTTTGTGAAGATCTTGGACGATGATCTACTGGCCCTGGTAGATGGACTGGAGCATCTAACTATGCAGATCCATCAGGGCTGAAGTGGATGGTTTCTGATGATGTGCGGCAGATGGTGGTGGCTGTAGAACCAAAGCTTCATGATGAATCAAGATTGATTCAAAGATGTTTTGATGATAACAAAGATGATGACAAAGGTGATGACAAAAAACTCAAAGGTCAATCAAAGAATGAGTTCAAGATGTTCAAGATAGAATCAAGAACACTTCAAGACTCAAGAGGAAAGTTGAAGAACACTTCAAGATTCAAGAGGAAAGTTAAATTCAGGAATCAAGAATCAAGAATCAAGATTCAAGACTCAAGATTCAAGAATCAAGAATCAAGAAAGGACTTAATGAAGATAAGTATGAAAAGGTCTTTTCAAAAACTGAGTAGCACATGGATTTTTCTCAAAACATGTTTACCAAAGAGTTTTTACTCTCTGGTAATCGATTACCAGATTATTGTAATCGATTACCAGTAGCAAAATGGATTTGAAGATTTGATTAATAAAGTTTTAAGATGCTTAAGTAGGGAATGGCAGCCCAAGGTAACTGCTATTTCTGAAAGTAAAGACCTCTCTTCCATGTCTCTTGCCACTTTTTTTGGTAAATTGCAGGAACACGAGATGGAACTTCAACGAATTAATCAAAATGAAGAAAATGACAAAAAGAAGAGAAGTATAACCCTTAAAGCCTCATCATCAATGCAAGAAGAAAAAGAAGAAGAAGATTCAGATGATGAAGAATATTTTTCTTTCTTTGTTAAGAAATTTCAGAAATTCATCAAGAAAAGAAGAATTGACAGGCGTCAGAACTTCAATAATGGAAGAAAATCACAAGATGATTCTCAAGTTCTTAGGTGTTACAAATGCAACCAAATTGGTCACATCAAGGTCAATTGTCCTTCAAATGAAGAGTGGCCTGAGAAAAGCGAAAAGAAAAGATTTGATGAAAGAAGAACTAAGAAAGCCTATATTGCATGGGATGACAATGATTCATCCGATGGTTCAGAAAAGGAGATAAATATTTTAACCAAGGATTATGAAACTGATGAGAATATCTCTCAAGGATGAAAAACAAGGAGAAAAAGTATGATCCTCATCTTTGGAGATCTAGACACTTCAATCTTGAAGAAGGTAATATCAAAACCATTCTCTTATTAAAATTTCTCTTAAGTTGAAATTTTTATTCAAACAATTTGATTATGATGACTAACAATTTTTCATTTGCTTGTTTTGATTGTTTGAAATTATGAGTATGTGTACTTGATTGATTTCATCTTATTTGCATGAAATATTCATTCCTATATTTGAATAAAATCAATATTCTTCATACTTATGTTTGATTATTGTGATATAATATTTATCTACATAATTTAATGTTTTTGCATGATATGATATGTGAAATACTTGACTAAGAATTATTCATAAAGTTTTTTTTTATAAATATTTTGATAATCACTCAAAATTTCTTTTCTCCTAGAAAGTTCTTTGGTTTTTGTTTTCTGGCTAAAATAACCTCTGGTAATCGATTACCATAATAGTGTAATCGATTACAAGCAGTTATTTTTGGCAATATTGCTCTCTGGTAATTGATTACCATATTTGTGTAATTGATTACAACGCATCCCTGCACCTATATATTCAAATTTCAAATTCTGAAACCTGCAACTCTTCTCTCTCTCGAAAACCCTCGCTCCCAAATTTTCTTCCAGCCATATCTCACTCAATTCTTGTCCAAATCACTCCCCACAAAGCCCAAACTTCTTCTTTTTCCACTCTCTTTCATTTGAATCGATTGAAATCTTGAAAAATCTCTTCAAATGGTGGAACCATCGAAGAAGCGAAAGGGAACTTTGAGTCGGAGTCAACGGCATTCCGGGTCACAGGAAACGCCAATTCCTTCCTTCATTCCCTCTGGATCATTGTTTTCATCAGAAGAACAGCATATACGGTACACAAATCTCTTTTCCTCTCGTTCCATTATAGACCCAAAATTCATAGATATGGATTTCTTCTCAAATGAGAGTTTTGAATGCTTTCAAGCATTTTAAAACTCCAATCTTATTCCATTCATGTCTCTGAAATTACCTGTTTATTTTGATCTAGTCAAAGCTTTTTATTCTAATTTAGAAATCCATGAAGGTACCCTAATGTCTGAGGTTTAATGGGATTAACATGGTCATTGACCAGTCCCTATTCTATGATTTAACCCAATTGCCAAGCGAAGGTGTACTATTTGAAGGTGCACTAATTGACGATTGGAAGTTTGATTTCTCTGTACATGATGCCAGCCGGTTGGTTTGCACCAACCAAGCGGATATGACCGGAAGGCTACTTACCGGTTCATTGGCTTTTGAAAGCCGCATCCTCCATTACCTAATTGTTCGCATCTTGCTTCCGAGATCTTCAAACCTTGCTCAGGTTTCTGAAGAAGATCTCATTGTTATGTGGGCCTGTCATAAAGGTTTACAAATTGATTGGGCACATCTTGTTAGATATCACATGCATAAGGCATTGCGATTGAATGCTCCATTGCCTTATCCTCATCTTGTTACCCTTTTCCTTCAACACTTCAACATCCCTCTTGATTCTGAACCCTATGTTCCAATCAAGAGATCTTTCCTTATAGGCGCTTCAGTCATAGCATCCTTTGGTTATAAAAAAGAGCATGATGGCTCTTTGGTGAAGAATGGTGCTCGACATGTTGGTGAAGAAGGACATGATAGAGAAGATTCATCTCTCCTTTCAAAGATTATGGACAGGTTTGATGGTCTTCAAACCTTTGTTGGTGAAAGGTTTGACACTTTGGAATTACAAGTGGATATGCGCTTCAATGAAATGGAGTCAAGAATCACAAAGGTTGAAGAAGATGTGTCTTACATTCGTTCAAGCTTTGATCTTCCACCACCGCCGCCACCATCATCTTAGATTTTTATTTTAATATTATTAGTTCTTTGATTTTCAGCCTTGTACTTTGGCTATATTATTATTATATTTGAACAATTTGTTATTTCCTTATTTGCATGGTATGTTTGAGCAAATATTTAGTATGTTATTTGACTATGTGGATTTTATAATTAATCTATTCATGATTGTTGCTTCATGGTTCTTGCTTCATGATTTGGTTGATATTTTTCCATGAATGTTGTATGGATGTTTAGTTATATTTGAATACTTCAAATTTGTTACGCACTTTGGATTTTTGTTGATGCCAAAGGGGGAGAGAAATAGGGATTAAATCAAGAACTCACATGAGTAATCAACTTAATTTTAAGAGAAGCATTAATTCAAAAACAAAGGGGGAGAATGGAAATCTATGAGAGTGATCGACTAGGAAAAAGTGTGTGTGTGTGTGTGTGTGTGTTTCTTGATTTCAGAAGTTGTCATCATCAAAAAGGGCGAGATTGTAGAAGCAAAGCTTCATGATGAATCAAGATTGATTCAAAGATGTTTTGATGATAACAAAGATGATGACAAAGGTGATGACAAAAAGCTCAAAGGTCAATCAAAGAATGAGTTCAAGATGTTCACGATAGAATCAAGAACACTTCAAGACTCAAGAGGAAAGTTGAAGAACACTTCAAGATTCATTAGGAAAGTTAAATTCAAGAATCAAGAATCAAGATTCAAGACTCAAGATTCAAGAATCAAGAGAAGACTTAATTAAGATAAGTATGAAAAGGTCTTTTCAAAAACTGAGTAGCACATGGATTTTTCTCAAAACATGTTTACCAAAGAGTTTTTACTCTCTGGTAATCGATTACCAGTAGCAAAATGGATTTGAAAAAGTTTTCAACTGAATTTACAACGTTCCAATTGATTTCAAAAAGCTGTAATAAATTACAATGTTTTGGTGATCGATTACCAGTGCCTTTGAACGTTGAAATTCAAATTCAAATGTGAAGAGTCACATCCTTTCACATAAAAGCTTTGTGTAATCGATTACACTGATTTGGTAATCGATTACTAGTGATTGTTTCTGAGTAAATCAAAATATGTAACTCTTCAAATGGTTTTTGAAGTTTTCAAATTGGTTTTAAGTTTTTCTAAAAGTCATAACTCTTCTAAATGGTTCTCTTGACCAGACATGAAGAGTCTATAAAAGCAAGGCTTTGTTTTTCATTTTCAATGAATCTTTCTATCAATCCAATTAATCTTATACAATCCTTTATAAGCCTTGAATCTCTTTGAACTTCTTCTTCTTCTTTGTGCCAAAAGCTTTTCAAAGTTTTCTGGTTTTCTAAACCTTGAAAACTTGTGCTATTCATTGTTTTCATCTCTTCTCTCTTTGCCAAAAAGAATTCGCCAAGGACTAACCGCCTGAATTCTTTTTGTGTCTCTCTTCTCCCTTTTCCAAGAGAACGAAGGACTAACCGCCTGAATTCTTTTGTGTCTCTCTTCTCCCTTGTCAATGAATTCGAAATGACCTAGTTTGAGAATTCTTTTGATTCTTCCCTTTCCCTTATACAAAAGTGTTCAAAGGACTAACCGCCTGAGAATTCTTTTGTATCCCCATTCACAAAGTATCAAAGGTTTAACCGTCTGAGATCTTTGTCTTAACACATTGGAGGGTACATCCTTTGTGGTACAAGTAGAGGGTACATCTACTTGGGTTGTTGACTGAGAACAAGAGAGGGTACATCTCTTGTGGATCAGTTCTAATGGAGGGTACATCCACTAGGTTCAAAGAGAACAAGGGAAGGTACATCCCTTGTGGATCTTTGCTTGTAAAAGGATTTTTACAAGGTTGAAAGAAATCTCAAGGATCGGAGGTCGCTTGGGGACTGGATGTAGGCACGGGTTGTTGCCGAACCAGCATAAAAACTCTTGTGTGTTTGTCTCCTTCTTCCCTACTCTTTTACTTTCTGCTCTGCATTTTAATTTCCGCTTTTACTTTTGGTTAAGTTTCTCTTCTACTCCTTATTCTCTTAACAACATAAGTAAAAGCCTTAGAAGAGTAAAGTTTTAATTAGTAAAGGTTTAGGAATAATTAATTGAACCCCCCCTTCTTAATTATTCTGAGGCCACTCGATCCAACAGTGGCTGCGCTGGAGGCGGGGCGTTTGGTGCTATAGCTCTGGTGCGGGCACAACGAGGCCCTGGGAAGGTGATGGATGGATCTGTGGGGTTCTAACAATTCTTCTTAATGTAGGCCAAGTTAATCACAAGGCTTAGTGACTCAAAGGTCAGGGTGTCAAAAATGACCCCCTGAGCGTCACACAGCGTTGTGATCAACGCTGGGAACCCCAATCTAGAAGTGTTGGACTGGGCGATCTGTGTGATTTATCCTGAGATGAAACTGCCCGAGTCCATGTCCATCTTCATCACTAAACCATAAATCAGTCTTTCCCTATCAACATTAAGATAAGAAGTTTGAGAAGTAGGAGCAAGATTAAAGTAAGAGAGTATGCTCTATGTCTGTGCGAGCGTAGTCAAATCCTTCCTCAATAGCTTCCATGGGGCACCATCAGCGTTCAAAAAAATCCTCCGCTAGGTGTGCATAGGGCTATCGTGATGGCCTGATGGCCCGGGTACTATGTAGATACTGGGAGTACGCCGGATATTCCTCTTCGTCAGCAAAGATGATTGGGGTGTCAAGGAAATTGTTGATCGTCTCTGCGTCGAACTTGATAACCTTTTCCTCGCACCCTGCAATATTTTGGAGCTCCGCCCTCTGGCTCATAGATGCTGGAGTAAAAATCCTTGACCAGGGCGACATCAATATACTTCTTCGGGAGTTTGGTGAGTACCTGGTGCTACTGCCTCCTCTGGAGCTCCCCGTAAAATTTATCAAACATACCCGGGGAGAGCTCCACGTTCCACTCCGGTAAAATGTTATGGAGGTGAATGTTGTCTTGATATCTGTGCCAAGCTACCTCTAAAGTGAAGCGAGAAGAATCCCAAGTGGACTCTCCTCCTTGTGCGGGCACTGCTCGGCGTTTCTGGGAGGCCATCTGAAAAAAATATAAGTAAGATTGGGTTTAGTAAAACAAGGGTGTAAATAGAAGGAAGTAAACAAAAAAGAAAAATAAAATGTATGACACTCTCGAAAAAAATGTGCCCATTAAGAACGCGGGCTTCGTGTGTAATTTAGGAGTTACCTGCATGAAGCTCTACATACATGCATAGTAATTTAGGAGTGCATTTTCTACTGTGAAAAACAAAACAAAAAAACATAGAGTTACAATGTCACCTTAAATTTCTTAGAACTATTTTTATAATAAAAATTAAAGATAATTACATGACCCCCCTTGAGGTTTCAAACTCACACTTGATACCCCTATCCTTTTTACTCCTACAATAAATCCCCTAATTTTATACACTGCATTACACTAGGGCCCCACAACTTCAACATTGATAGGTCATCTTATCTACACATGCTCTTTAATGAATTTTTATTGGGCAAAAATACCCTCATATATCTTCTTCCCTTAAACTTTGCAACTAGGAACATTAGAAAAAAAGGGATGCACGATATGACGTAGTAAGGGAATGCACGGGATCTTAAAGAGGACTTCATTTGTGAAAAAATAGTTGTCTTTCAATTTTTAATTCAAATTAATTTACAAATTGAAATGTTATAAGCATGTTTGTGTTCATATAATTGTGTTATCTATCTCCCCATTCTATGTTTTTTTCATTTTGAATTATTGGTGTAGGTGGATGCTGGGTTTGGTGTTAGAATGCAGTCTTGTGTTTATGTAGCCTTATGTTATACATAAGCAGTAAAAAATACAAAGGTTTTATATTAGTTTATCCTAACTCTTGGGATACTTCTAGTTTTCCTTCAAAACTTAAAAGGTTTTGCTAATCAATTCTTTGATTACAACCAAGTATTCTCTATGCCACTTGTGGATACAACAAGTACTCTTTAGGCCACTCCTGGCATTACCTTTAATCTCTCCCTGAGATTAAGACCCAAGTACTTTTTGTCACTTAGTCACTCCTGACTTTCACAAACAATAGATTTTTGATAGAAAGTGTGTTCTAATCACTCAAAGAGGGTTTACACAATAAGCTTAAATACATTGAAACTTGCCAACTTAACAAAGCTAACACTACTAAAAAAAAGGCTTTCTACATCGCTCCATTAACATCGGTGTCGCAACATGCCCTTTTGCGGGCGAGCGAAGGCGAGGCTCACGGGTGCGCTTTCAAAAGGAGGAAAGATGCGCAGAGTCGCCACCAACGTTTATTTGTGGGAAACGTCGGAAAAACCAAAGGAAACCGGTCAAAAATGAAAATTCTAAGTTCGGGAGTTGTATTTACGTTTGAGGAAGGTATTAGCACCTCTCACGTTTGTCTCAAAGGACAACAACCTATTTTTAGAATTGT
Source organism: Glycine max (assembly GCF_000004515.6). NCBI lineage: Eukaryota > Viridiplantae > Streptophyta > Magnoliopsida > Fabales > Fabaceae > Glycine > Glycine max. The sequence goes on along the minus strand of NC_038245.2, from coordinate 20,111,362 downwards.
GGAAATTGTATTACCTTAACTTTTATTTCTTTTTATTTTTTGAGGTCGACAAAAGCGGGGCTTTTGCTCCTACGTACCCTCTATCGAAGAGGAAATCAGACCTACATAGTTCTTTCTTAAGAGTGAATCAAGCGATTCTTTTTACTTGAAAGGTGATCATTTTAAGACGTTGGACCTTAAAAATGATCCATTTACTTGATAAGGAAAACTGAAATGATGAACTTTCAAACCCTTTTTAGTGACCTTTTTTGTGGACGAGCTTGACTAGGCGAGTTGATTTTAGCCTTAGTTTCACTTTAGTTATTAGTCAATTCGATTAAGGATGAGAAATCCCAAAGAGAAAACGTCCGATTGATTTTTTTTTCGCTTCATTTTACTAAAAGATATTTTTATTATTATATTATTATTTTACCTCTTTTTTGATTTCCAACGTGGTTACGACACGACCAAACGGTCAGAATTCATTTTAACCGAAATTAACGAATGATACAATTCAAATGATCGATGGAAATTTATTTTATTTTTAGATTAGGCGAGAAACGACTTAAATAAATGACTGAAGCACGTCAAAAGGGGGTATGGAAAGTAAATGAAAACGAGAATAAAAATACATGAAACAAAATGTGGACCACCACGGGTACATAGAATGAATTGAAAAGCTCGGTTTGAGGTACTTACCCGTTGAAGACTGAAGAAAACGAAGAACGAATGATGAATGTTGAAGAACGGTTGAAAATCTTCGCGTAATTACTCATGGAAACGTTACAGAAGCGCCTCGGCTTAGATTTTCTTCACGGAAACAATTTTCCTCAGCAATTTCGAGAGAATAAGAAGTGACAAGAAGGCTGAACCCCTTTCCTCTTCATTCCTTCCCCTATTTATAGCAAAATAGGGGAGGAGCTTGCCACCCAGCTCGCCCAGGCGAGCAAGGTTGCTTCCTCTAGAAGCAACAGCCTTCTGGAGGAAGAATCTGAAAGGCCCAAGTGGGCCTGATTGCTATTTGTACCCCCCTTTTGACTAAATGCACCCCCTTCTATTTTTTTGTCGATCAGGTCCCTTTCCTAGTAAAACATATCACTAGGGCCTTGGGGGTTAGGGGAACCTTCTTCTCTTCCGACTGCATGCAAATTTGTGGTTCTTTCCTCCCTCCTATGGACACTTCAAGCTGCCCGCAATCCATGAGCCATTGAAGCAATTCTTCCACCGCGGGACAGGTTTCCATGTCATGCGACTCCCCGAGGTGAAACAAAAATTCATCCCTTTCGTCTCCAACACGGGAGACCATGCACGCCGCTTGCAGTGATTGGTAGATGAAGCGTCTAGAAGTAGCCACCTCTCCTAATCTCTTTGCCCGCGATGGCCCATCCTCTTCGACGGTGTTCACGCTAGCCCCTCCATGACTAGCTAGCATGTTGGTTTTAACATTTGGGCCTTCCCCCTGAAACGATAGCCAACCGGCACTAATCAGGTGTTGCACACTATGGTATGCACACTTGGCACCCGGGTCGTACCACTTGGGGTAGGGTGGCTGGAAGACCTTCCCGGGTATGGCCACCACCAAATGATTCTCCAATAATGAAGGCCATAACTCGGAGTATGCCATGGGAATAGGAGAGAAATTATCCTTCGGGTGTGGGCGCTGTGTATTATTATAGCTCGTGCCGGGGGCTGTATTATTGACTGGCCGGGGCATCGCTGGAGCTGTGCGTTGGGCCGGCGTTCTTTCTGTCGCGGGTGGTCCTTTTACTTGAGTCGGGAGGGAATTCCCAGCTCGGATTGAAAATTTCGGGGGGTTAGGCTGGTATGAGCTTTGGATATTTTGGGGTGCTTTCATCCATGTTGGGGCGGTGGTGACCGCGTGAGTATCTCCTTCTTTTCTCCTTGTGCCCACCACTGGGGCTCTTCTGTTGTTATTGGGGGCCGTGTTGGAGGCATATTCGAACTTGCCTTTTCTCAGTCCAGATTCAATTCTTTCTCCGGCGAAGACGAGATCCGCAAAGTTAGCTGGCATGTAGCCTATCAGCTTTTCATAGTAGAACGTGGGTAACGTATCTACCATAATCGTGATCCTCTCTTTCTCCGTCATGGGCGGTACGACTTGGGCTGCGAGATCTCTCCATCTTTGGGCATATTCCTTAATGGACTCATGCTCTCGCTTAGTCATACTCTGAAGCTGGTTTCGATCGGGAGCCATATCCGTATTGTACTGGTACTGCCTAATGAAGGCAGTTGCCAAGTCCTTCCATGATCGGATCTAGGAAGCTTCCAGATTGGTATACCATGCTACAGCTGCCCCGGCCAAGCTGTCTTGAAAGAAATGGACCAACAATTTTTCGTCCGCAGAATACGCCCCCATCTTTCGGCAATACATCCGAAGATGCCCTTTCGGACATGTCGTCCCTTTGTACTTATCAAAGTCCGGTACTTTGAACTTGGGAGGAATGAAGATATTAGGTACGAGACATAGGTCCGCTAGATCCGAGAATGGGTAATTGCCGAGGCCCTCGACTGCTCTCAACCTCTCCTCAAGCGCCTCAATCTTTCCCTTATCTTCCACGAAGGGAACAGATTTTTTTACGGGTGTGGGTGAAGCCGGGATATGGCGGACTATGTTTGGTTGGGGTAGTTCATGGGGGGACGGATCTTTGAGTTGAAGTAGGGGACCGAGATGGGTATCTCCTTCCGCATCGTCTTGCCCGGGATAGTCGTCATAAGGTGGGAGTTGCCCCTCGAAAGTAGGGGCTTGGCTTAAATCTTCCGGGGCGGTACGGGGAGTGAAGTGCGGAGGCAAGCCATAGGGGTAAGCTTGCGGACTATACCTCCGACCAAACACTGCCATGTTTCTGTCTTGGCCCAGATTTAAGGCGGGCTGCAGCACCGGCTCCGCTTCCCTAACTGTACTGGAGGCGGTTGCCATGGCTTTATCCTCTATAGTTTTCTGGAGTTTTAACATGACCTCCGAGATGGAAGCCATTTGATCTTTTAAGGCCGATAGATCGGCCTTCATCTGTTCCTACACGCCCTCTTCATTATCCATCTTTCTGGATCGAGTGTTATAGGGGTGCCTCTGTGCTTTCTTAGTTATGAAAAATTTCCTAAAGAAATAAACAACGGTGAGTATGCCACCAAAACATGAACATGAAAATGAATGATCGGAGCACTTGGATCCACCCCAAGGGTTTTTTTAGATAACGTGATGAGTTCAGAACTTCTCATTTTATAAAAAGAACAAAGCTTTCATCTAGCCAAGATTATACAAAGGTGTTACAAGAGAACCTAACGGTTTCTAATTATATGGGCCATCAAATCTATCGTGTGTTGATAGTAATTGATTAGCCCATGAATCTCCTCGGGGGCCATACACACTTCGGCCATGGCTTTTGCTTTGGCTAATAGACGCGGGAGGTCTTGACTTCCATTCAAGGTCAAGGCGAATCTATCCATCCACATAGTCGCTTCTTGATGCAATGCATCAATCACCCTCCCTCTTGCTTCTTTTTCGGCGTACACTTGTGCAAAATCCTCCACTAGCTTTTGTTCATGGGTCACAGACTGGTTCAGCTCTTCCTTGTATTGCCCTATGATAGCTAGCATGGTTTGCTCCGTGGTTTCCAAGTGTTGGGCCAAACTCCTCTTGGACTTTGCGCAAGCGGCTAACTCTTCTTTTAAGATCATGCCATGCACCCGTGACCGGTCTCTTTCCTCTCTTCGGAGCTTGAGCTCATTGTTGCTACCCCACAATGCTCCTTGGAATTTCTCTCGACCATGTTCCTCCTTGCGGGCCCTTTTGGTTTCTTGTTCAAGGGCTCTTACAGTGGCCATGTTCTCCTCTTGTAACTCGGTGCACTCTTTTCGGATGTGTGTAGCGGCTGATTTGAACTTCTCTTTGGCGAGTCTTGCCTTCCCTAGCACTAATTTTAGAGCTCGGACTTCTTCATCTTCCTCCGGAGCTTCGAAGTTCTCCTCATCGATAACTTTCAACTTGGAGAGCCAATCTAACCCTTGTGTGTGAATTCTTAGCCATCCATGATAACCTCCGATGACGCCATTACGGATGCCCCTAAGCTCCTTGTCTTTCCTCAACGGACTTCTCCACGCCTTGTGGACTCTTTGTATCACCTTGAGACTTTGCGCGCCTAGATCCCTCATAAGGAAAGGCGAGAGACTTTCTTCTGTTGGCGCTCCCCTCATGGGGTACCCCAGCTGTCTTACGGCAAGTGCGGGATTATAGTTAATACAACCCCTCGTCCCTATCAACGGAACATTAGGGCAGTCCCCACACGAGAAAAGAACTCCCTCCTTGCCTTCCTTCCATCGAGGAAACCAATTGATTGCGCTGCCTCCTATCCCAGCCAAATGTTGGTCCCAATCGACTCTTCCTTTTTCGGCGCATGAGCGATAACTTTGAAGCGGACACGGGTGTCTTGTGTCTTGTTGGAATAGGTGTGAAACCAACCACACACAGAGAGCGGGTAAACAACAGACAATCTGTGCACTGTTTTTCTCACACCTCCGATCAAAGGTGTCAAACAAATCTGCCAAGATAGCCACCACTGGACTCTCCTTGCTGTGGTGATATGCGAGGAAAGCATCAATGGTGGCTGAGTCCACCAAACCGTCCACGTTCGGAAAGAGGACAACCCCAAAAATCAACAAAGCTAGTATATCCGCAAACGGGCCCCACTTCTCTTGGCTCGCCATATCCCTTGCCTTGCCTTCCAAGTATTTCCGTGGCAAGCCTACTACGCCGTTGCGAGTTTGCTTCACGCGATCCAACTCTCTTGCTGAATCCCCGACCACAGCTGCAATCTTGCTCAAGGAGGGAAGAAACCCGGAGAAAAGATACGGTTTTCTCCCCCCAAGAGGGCATCCTAGTATTTCCTCAAACTCTTCAATAGTCGGTACCATTTGGAAGTCCCCAAATGTGAAGCACCTCAACGGCTGGTCATAGTATTAGGCGAGGGATACGACAGCTTCCGTAAATACCTCCGCCGCGGTCAAATCTAGAATCTTTCCGTACACTTTGCGGAAGGCTTGCCTTTGGAGAGGTCCCATCAATCGTCCCAATTCCTTGAGGCTGGTGACATCTAGACTTTTAACCTTGACTTGATAAAACCTTTTGTTGTTTTGATTCGTCCCCATCATTTACCTAAAAAAAGGGGTGGATCAAGACTCCGACATGAATGATGCAATGCGTATGCATGAAACAGAAAGAAAACAACACAAAGGGGTAATTCACACATACGAGACCGCAGAGATCCAATTTTAATGCTACGTTTTGGGCATGATGGCGCCTCAACGTAGCATTAAAAAGGTTACGTATTACTCTAAAGAAACCAAACATCATTAGCAAAACTATAAACTAGTGCTATTTACCAAAAAATGCATGAGAACGAATGGCACAGAGCGTGTTTGCTCTTTGTCTCTATTTGGGAACCTATAAGACAATATCTAGGGGTCTCTAATAACTACTCCCCAACAATTCATAACTCACATGGCTGTTTTCTAGAGGTATCATCACTCAAGATAATAATATTTTGGCGGTATGGAATACCAGCGACAACACATTATAAAGAGAGAAAGCTCTAGACAAGGTTTCACTATTATCAAGCAAGTCGGAGACCTATCATGATGATAGATTCACCTCCACTCCTTAAATTCCCATGAACCCGGGTATAGGGCCCTTTTTTTTACTCAAACCCGTGGGTTCTTAGAATGCAGTGTAAAGAATGCGAAATAGACAACAGTTATTTACATTTTACATAGTTCAATAAATGCACACACACGGTTTCATAATTCCACAATTCCTTTAGAATAGGCCTAACTCACAAAAAGTTCCCCAGTGGAGTCGCCAACTGTCGCAACATGCCCTTTTGCGGGCGAACGAAGGCGAGGCTCACGGGTGCGCTTTCCAAAGGAGGAAAGATGTGCGGAGTCGCCACCAACGTTTATTTGTGGGAAACGTCGGAAAAACCAAAGGAAACCGGTCAAAAATGAAAATTCTAAGTTCGGGAGTTGTATTTACGTTTGAGGAAGGTATTAGCACCTCTCACGTTTGTCTCAAAGGACAACAACCTATTTTTAGAATTGTGGAAATTGTATTACCTTAACTTTTATTTCTTTTTATTTTTTGAGGTCGACAAAAGCGGGGCTTTTGCTCCTACGTACCCTCCATCGAAGAGGAAATCAGACCTACGTAGTTCTTTCTTAAGAGTGAATCAAGCGATTCTTTTTACTTGAAAGGTGATCATTTTAAGGCGTTGGACCTTAAAAATGATCCATTTACTTGATAAGGAAAACTGAAATGATGAACTTTCAAACCCTTTTTAGTGACATTTTTTGTGGACGAGCTTGACTAGGCGAGTTGATTTTAGCCTTAGTTTCACTTTAGTTATTAGTCAATTCGATTAAGAATGAGAAATCCCAAAGAAAAAATGTCCGATTGATTTTTTTTTTCGCTTCATTTTACTAAAAGATATTTTTATTATTATATTATTATTTTACCTCTTTTTTGATTTCCAACGTGGTTACGGCACGACCGAACGGTCGGAATTCATCTTAACCGAAATTAACGGATGATACAATTCAAATGATCGGTGGAAATTTATTTTATTTTTAGATTAGGCGAGAAATGACTTAAATAAATGACTGAACCACGTCAAAAGGGGGTACGGAAATTAAATGAAAACGAGAATAAAAATACATGAAACAAAATGTGGACCACCACGGGTACATAGAATGAATTGAAAAGCTCGGTTTGAGGTACTTACCCGTTGAAGACTGAAGAAAACGAAGAACGAACGATGAATGTTGAAGAACGGTTGAAAATCTTCGCATAATTACTCACGGAAACGTTACGGAAGCGCCTCGGCATGGATTTTCTTCACGGAAACAATTTTCCTCAGCAATTTCGAGAGAATAAAAAGTGCCAAGAAGGTTGAACCCCTCTCCTCTTCACTCCTTCCCCTATTTATAGCAAAATAGGGGAGGAGCTTGCCACCCAGCTCGCCCAGGCGAGCAAGGTTGCTTCCTCCAGAAGCGACAACCTTCTGGAGGAAGAATCTGGAAGGCCCAAGTTGGCCTGATTTCTATTTGTACCCCCCTTTTTACTAAATGCACCCCCCTTCTATTTTTTTGGCGATTCTTTTTCCGTAACGTTACGAAACTTTACAAATTTCGTAACGATACTTATTTTCTTTCCGTAAGGTTACGAATCCTTACAGATCATGTATTTACTCTTTTTTAGCTTTCGAAGAAGTTACGGAAACTCACGGATTGTGCAACAACACCTCCTTTTGGTTTCCGCCACACTACGGAATTTCACGGATCGCATAACCCTGCTTCCTTTTGACTTCTGGCGCATCTCGAGACTTACATATTGTGCAACAAAGGGTGCCAAGTATCTTGAAACGACCAATCAAAGGTTGCATGTTGTCATACCCTAATTTCGTCCGGGGACCTTTGCTTGGTGGCATGCAACTTTTGTTTGGTCCTTGTGAGGTGCTTGGCACCCATCATTAGGCAATTTGTGAATTTCCGGAACATGCCGGAAATCAAAAGAAAGTATTGATGCACAATCCGTAAGGTTCCGTGACATACCAGAAATCAAAAAGGAAGCATCGTTGCACAATTCGTGAGGTTCCGTAACGTTCCGTAAGTCAAAAAAGGGATGATTATGTAATCCGCAAGGTTTCGTAACATTACGGAAAGAAAACAAGTATCGTTACGAAATTCTTAAGTTTCCGTAACTTTACGAAAAAAGAAGCACAAAAAAAAAAAGTTGGGGGTGTATTTAGTAAAAATGGGGTGCAAATAGCAACCAGGCCCACTTGGGCCCTCCAGAAGATTCCTCCAGAAGGCGGTTGCTTCTGGAGGGAGCCACCTTGCATGCCTGGGCGAGCTGGGTGGCAAGCTTCTCCCCCAATTTTCTATAAATAGGGGGAGAAGTGAAGTAGAAAAGGGTTCAGCCCTCCTGGTAATTCAGAATCACTTAAAATTAGTGAGAAAAATTGGTTCCGTGAAGAAAATCCAAGCCGAGGTGCTTCCGTAACGTTTCCGTAACGTTTCCATGGGTGATTTCGCGAAGGTTTTCGACCGTTCTTTGACATTCTTCATTCGTTCTTCGTCGTTCTTCGGTCTTCAACCGGTAAGTTCCCTAGATCGAACTTTTCAATTCATTCTATGCACCCTTAGTGGTCCTCATTTGTTTTTATGTGCTTTCATTTACATTTCATTTACTTTCCGTACCCCTTTTTGATGTGCTTTAGTCATTTGCTTAAGTTATTTTGTCGCCTAATCAAAAAATAAAATAAATTTCCACCGATCATTTGAATTGTATCATCCGTTAATTTCGGTTAAAATGAATTCCGACCATTCGGTCGTGCCGTAACCGCGTTGGAAATCAAAAAAAGAGGTAAAATAATAATATAATAATAAAAAATATCTTTTAGTAAAATGAAGCGATAATCAATCGGACGTTTTCTCTTTAGGATTTCTCATTCTCAATTGAATTGACTAATAACTAAAGCGAAACTAAGGCTAAAATCAATTCGCCAAGTCAAGCTCGTCCACCAAAATATCACTAAAAAAGGATTTGAAAGTTTTATCTCAGCTTTTTCTTACCAAGTTAAATGAATCATTTTTAAAGGCCCAACACCTTTAAGTGATCACCTTTCAAGTAAAAGAATCGCTTGATTCACCTTTAAGAAAGAACTACGTAGGTCTGATTTCCTCATCACAATTGAGGAATACGTAGGAGAAAAGAGAAACACCCTTGTCGACCACAAAAAGAGAAAAAAATATATAAAAAGGGTATAAAGGATATAAGGACATAAAAGGGAACGTAAAAATCAAAGTCATGTTTACACACTCGATTAAAGGCTGCCGTCCCTTGTGACGGACGTGTGGGGTGCTAATACCTTCCCCGTACGTAAATACAACTCCCGAGCCTTTCACTTAAAAGTTCGTAGATCGCGTCTTTTCCGGTTTTTCCAACGTTTTCCCCAAATAAACGTTGGTGGCGACTCCGCGCGTATTCCTTTCGTGGAACACGCATCCCGCGAGTCACGCGTCGCCCTCCCGCCGAAGGGTAGGTTCCGACAGTTGGCGACTCCACTGGGGATCGTTTTTAGAGAGTTAGGCCATTTAATCTTGTGCAATGTTTTACCGTGACTTACTACTTTGTTGGTTTCCCTTCATTATGTTCTTCTATATATAACTCTTTGATGCTTTTAGTGCATTTTTTGTATGCTTGAGGTAAATATTTATTCATTTGATGCACACAAACACTAACACTATTTGCACACACGGTGAGTTGAAAAAGGGCCCTATATCCGGGTTCGTGGGAACATAAGGAGTGGAGGTGAATCTGTGATCATGCTAGGTCTCCGACTTGCTTGATTACAGTGAACCCTCATCTAGAGTTTTTCTCTTTGAAAACATATTGTTGCTAGTAGTCCCTACTGTTGCAGTATGTTCTTCGAAGGGGATGATACCTCTAGAAACCATCAAGAGAGATATGACTACCTTGGGGGTTATCACTAAAAGCCTAGTTAGCTCTCTCCCTTATAGGTCCCTTAAATAGGGGCACGGAGCGGACACGCTGCGTGCCATTTTTCACACTGCCATGCATAAGTGTCATGTACCCTTTTGCTTATATTCAGTGAGTATTGTCATACTATGTACATTCCCGTGTTGCACCTTTCGCATATGCATCACGCACATTGGAAAACCAACGGACGGTCCGAGTCACCTTCTTTAATACATACGTCAGGCACTTTGCTACCCCAAGATGTTGTATCTAAGAAGGAGACAATTTCCCGGGCTCCCGTGTTCATAAATTGCATTTGTGTCATATTTCCTCATGCATTCATCCATTCCACCCATGATAGATGTTGGAGTTTTGATTCGTGCCGATTTTTGTTCACTTTAGTAAAACATGGGATCAAGTCAAATGCCTTCGCTTAAAAAGAGGTTCTATCAAGTTAAGGTCAAGAGCCTAGGGACCACCAGTCTAAAAGAGTTAGGGCAGTTAATGGGTCAGCTCCAGCGGCAAGCTTTTCCCAAAGATTACGGTAAAATCTGGGACTTAGCCATGGTAGAAGTCTCTACATAGGCCATTGCCTCCCTTGCCCAGTATTATGATCAGCCGATGAGGTGCTTCACCTTTGGGAACTTCCAGCTATCACCTATGGTAGAATAATTTGAAGAGATCCTAGGATGCCCTCTAGGGGGGAGGAAACCATACCTCTTCACAGGGTTCTATCCCTCATTAGCTAGAATTTCCAAGATAGTCCAAATCTCGGCGCAAGAATTAGACCATAGGAAGCAAGTCGAAAATGGGGTGGTTGGAATACCGAGAAAATATTTGGAGGCAAAAGCAAGAATCTTGGCAGGTAAAGGCGAGTGGGCCCCGTTCATAGATATTCTCGCACTGTTGGTTTTCGGAGGAGTCCTCTTTCCAAATGTGGATGGGTTGGTGGACCTGGCAGCGATTGACATTTTTCTCGCCTATCATAACCACAAGGAAAGTCCGGTTGTTGCTATGCTAGCCGACCTATATGACACCTTCGACCGAAGATGTGAAGAGAGCAATGCAAGGATTGTTTGCTGTACTCCAGCTCTTTATGTATGGTTAATTTCACACCTTTTTCGCCAAGAGGTGAGGCATGCTTGCCCGCTAGAAAGTCACCGTTCATGCACAGAGAAAGGAGGGGCAAATTGGGACCAACTCTTAGCAAGCAAAGAAGGAGCATCTGTTAACTGGTTCCCTCGATGGAAGGAAGGAGGAACCGGAGTTCTTATTTCATGCGGAGAATTTCCAAATGTTCCCTTGATGGGGACGAGGGGTTGCATCAGCTACAATCTCATTCTTGCAATAAGACAACTTGGCTACCCTATGAGAGGGGCGCCACTAGAGGATGAGCTCGCGCTTGTCATTTCATGAGGCTTCAATAAGACCAACATGGAGATGCTTCAGAAGGTCCGCAAGGCATGGGGGTGGTACAAAAGAAAGGCAAAGAGCTCAGAGACAATGGGCCCATTGGTGGCTACCGTGAGTGGTTGAAAGCCCACGTGCAAGGTTTGGATTGGCTCCCAAGTTTGAGAACCGCTAAAAGGGAGGAAGTTGAGGCACCAGAGGAAGACGAAGGGGTGCAGGCCCTTAGGACAGAACTCAAGCAAGCTCAAACAGTCAAAGAAAGGTTCAAATTTGCAGCTCTTAAGATCCGAAAGGAGAATGCCGAACTGAGAGATGTAAATATAGCTACCACCAAGGCTTTGGAACAAGAGACCAAAAGGGCCCGTAGGGAAGAACATAGCCGGAACAAGTTCCGAGGGGCTCTGTGGGGCAGTAACAGCGAGCTTAAACTCTGGAGGGAGGAAAGGGACCAATCGCGGGTAGACAGGATGAGTTGAAGGCTTGCTCGAGGTCCAAGAGAAGTTTGTCTTAGCGTTTATGCGAGACAGAGACCAACATGTTAGCCATCATCAGCAAGTATCAAGAAGAACTAAGCCTAGCCACAACCCACAAGCATAGGGTGGCGGATGAGTATGCCCAAGTGTACGCAGAAAAGGAGGCTAGAGGAAGGGTGATCGACTCGTTACACCAAGAGGCAACCATATGGATGGACCGATTTGCTTTTACCTTGAACGGGAGTCAAGAACTTCCCCGATTGCTAGCCAAGGCCAAAGCAATGGCGGACACCTACTCCGCTCCCGAGGAGATCCACAGACTTCTCAGCTATTGTCAGCATAGGATAGACTTAATGGCCCATATGATTAGAAACCGCCAGGAAGTTTGTATTGTCGCTCGAATCTTGACTAGTTATAAACTTTCTGAATAAAATGAGTTTATCCCGCGTTTTACTCCAAAGATCAGTGCGAATCAAATCACTCCCGCATTTTATCTCTAGCATGCATAAGCATCTCTTCATGGCATCATAATGAACATATCGTTCCTGCATTTGTCCGTTATCATATTCCAGCATCACATTTTGCATGAGTCATTGCATCATCATGCATATGCGTTCAACATACTTTTTGTTCTACAAACTGCATACCTTTTGTTTTCATGTTTGCTCATGCGTGAGCCTTGCATTTTCCTCTATAAAACAAAAACAAAAAAGGAAGCATGAAAATTCATGATGCATTCTTGGTTGCATATATTCGGTACCATGAGCCAACCATGTTGGGATCATAAACCCGTTTCACTTAAAAACAAAATGAGTGAACAAGGTACCTAATGCATAGTTAACTAAGAAAAGATGTTTCTTCGGGCATCTCAATTTCATAATTACATTTTCCATGCATGGTATGCGTATTCCCGAGTCTTTCATCCCTATGAAATGTTGTTGAAGTATTGGCGATCAAAATTGCCATTCCCTGGGTTATGGGGTTGAACCAAGCTCATGCTTTTTCGAAAAAAGTTCATCAAGTCAAGTTGAAGTATGGAAGTAACTATCTTGCAAAAATTGGGCAAAAGATGAATCGAGTTACATCACTGCTTCATTTACTGCCAAACACATTTAGGACTGTTGATGTCCTTGTTACTTCCAGTTTCACCTTGACCAAGATGTCATGAACCATGTTGAAAAATCTAAATTGATTCAACCCCATGTCCTGCGTAAAAATTCGCAATACTTCATCTGTGTATCATTCACATGCATCCATGCTTTTCATTGGTTGCATTGCTCATTGCATTCTTTCCTTGAAAAAAGAAAATAAAAATAAATAAATAAATAAATAAAATAAAATAAAATAAAAATGAACTTAATCGTTATTATCAAAAAGAAAAAACACGCTTTACGGTGCCCTTACCAAACCCGTGCTAGAGCTAAAATAATGGGTGAAGTAGAGAAGGTGCAAGAGCAGATGAAGGCCGACATGGAGGCCATGAAAGAGCAAATGGTAGGCAAAGATTTGGGAAGTACGGGCGGCCCCCCATTATGCGCAAATTCAAAACAAGCATGCCTTCCCACCATATGGCTGGCCTCCCAACTATACACCACCCAATGTGGCATACATTCCCAGTGAGGATTTCAATAACTCCGCTCCCATACTCATTGAAATGTCTCTCAACCCATGGGGAGGCACATGAAATTCCCCACCACAATCTAGCCGACTTTGAGCCTTGCCTCGGATATGCCACTGAAGGGCAAGCAGTTGGTGGTATACCCATGCCAAACACTTTGGAGGGCCCTCAGTTTCGCCCACAACCATAACCCTTGTATTTTGTGGTGGGAAGAGCCCCTCCTTCTATGGCTGAAAAGGGAAAGGTGGATCATCTAAAGGAAAGGCTCAGGGCCATTGAAGGAGGTGAAGATTATGCCTTTGCTAACCTAGAAGAGTTGTTCCTAATACCCAAACATGGTCATTCCCAAGTTCAAGGTGCCGGACTTTGACAAGTACAAGGGGACTACTTGCTCCAAGAACCATCTAAAGATGTATTGTCGGAAGATGGGGGCATACGCAAAAGATGAGAAACTGCTGATACATTTTTCCTGAGAAAGTCTTACTAGGACAACTGTCACCTGGTATACTAACTTAGGAACCTTCCTGAGTCCATTCTTGGAAGGACCTAATGGTTGCCTTCGTTAGGCAGTGTCAGTACAATTCTGATGTGGCTCCGAATAGGATGCAACTACAGAACATGTGCAAAAAGGGGGCACGAATCTTTCAAAGAATACGCCCAAAGATGGAGAGACTTGGCAACTCAAGTAGCACCCCCAATAATAGAGAAAGAGATTATCACAATGATAGTAGACACGTGACCGGTGTTCTACTATGAAAAATGGTGGGTTACACACCTTCAAGTTTTACAGATTTGGTCTTCGCCAGCAAAAAGATCGAAGTGGGTCTGAAAAGAGGCAAATTTAATCATCCTGCTTGGACGAATGAGAAAACTGGGGCAAATGAAGAGGGTGAGGATGAGGGAGAAACCCATGCTGTGACTACCATTCTTGTACAGCCAAGTTTCCCACCAACCCAACAATGTCATTACTCAACCCTTCTCCTTACCTACTGCCTATTTACCCACAAAGGCCATCCCTAAATCGACAACAAAACCCACCTACCACACAACCAATGCTAAACACCACCTTTGGCACAAACCAAAACACCAACCAAGAAATGAATTTTGCAGCGAAAAGCCTGTAAGATTCACCCCAAATTCCGGTGTCATATGCTAACTTGCTCCCATATCTACTTGATAATGCAATGGTAGCCATAACCCCTGCTAGGTTCCCTCAAACCTCCATTTTTCTGAGGATACGACTCGAACGCAACATGTGCATATCGTGGAGGAGCCCTGGGGCATTCCATTGAGCATTGTATGACCCTGAAGCATAAGGTGGAAAGTCTAATTGATGGGGGTTGGCTGAAATTTGAGGAGAATCGCTTGTTGAATCCTAACACTGACAAGTGACACCACACATGGGGCAATTTTGAAGGCTGTTGTTAGGTGTCTCTAATGACTCATCAGGATTTCCAAATTTATGCCATTATTGTAAACCACAGTTATAATGCTAAAATGAACGAATTTGACATCGTTGTCTCTCTCATCCTTTCACAAACACATCTTTGCTTATTCAACTTCCACCGGAATGTGAGTGTAAGCCATTGGTCAGTTTGCTCAAGCGACCCGTGCTCCTGAGTTTGGACTTCCAAGACCGTTCAATCAGAGATTACTCGTCTTGCACGTTGGTGGGGTTGCCGTAAAACAACGAGTAAAGTTCAAAACAAATAAGTTCCTAAATAAAAAAAGGGTTCAAAAAGAAAAAAAGAGAGCATTTGATTGACTGTGTTTTCAAGACGTTCATGTGACCTCATTCTGGAAAGTTTGTCTTTTTAGAGAGAAGTGAGTTATCAAGAATAGGATGTTGGACAAATGGCCTCAGTTACCTTAAGAAAAAGGGGGGTTGAATTAAGATACAAAGACTATTCCCCAATTAAACTTTCACTCTCTCTTCGGATTAACAATGCACCCTTAACATAAATTACTCAAAAGACAATTCAAAATAAACTTCTTTAAAGAAAAAGATAAATAGCAATAAATAAAAGAAGTTTAAGGGAAGAGAGGAATGCAAACTTGATTTATGCTGGTTCGGCCACTTCCCGTACCTACGTCCAGTCCTCAAGCAACCCACTTGAGATTTTTCACTCTCTTTGTAAAACTCCTTTTACAAAGCCTGAACCACACAGGGACAACCCTTCCCTTGTGTTCAGGAATCCTCTACAACAAGAGACCCACGGTCTCTTAATCCCTTTTCAGAAATAAGAAGAAGAGAAGAAGAGGTCTCTCTTAAAAGAGGTAGATTGTAAAATGAAGATCAATCAAAATTCCTTATTGAATATGCAAGTGGTTGACCAAGGAATCTTTTTGAGAGGATAAGACATTTCAGTTCAGAAAAACTCTTGATCTTTCGAGAGGATAAAACTGTTTGGGCAATGAAAACTCTCTTTAAAACATTTGAATGGCCGTTCATAAAACATTTGAATAGATATGTCTCTTGGAAATTATTTTCTGAAAATCCCCTCTGGTAATCAATTACAAGACTTATGTAATCGATTACAGGTTTTAAAAATTTGAATTAAAACATTTTCAACTGCTGGTAATCGATTACCAGAGAGTAAATCTCAATTTGAAATGATTTAGATAGAATTCTTTGGCCAAACCTTTTGCTTTTTCAATTTGGAAACTTCTTCCTAAGATTCTAGAGATCAACTTGATCATATATCTTGATTTTCTTGGATTCTTGGATTCTTGTCTTGAATAAAACTTAGAAGCACTTGATCCTTTGGCATCATCAAAGCATCAAAACATCTTGCTTCTACATAGGAGTCATTTGACTTAATTCATCAACTGAAAAATCCTTCGACTATTTCTCGTCCTTGGAAAATTCTTTTTGCAAGGATCAACTGCTTCTTTCATTCTTCCTCACTACGAGGTTGTGAACACAAGACGACAATTGGTACCTCAAAGCCTTATAGTGGGGCAATGAGGGGCACCATGCATAAACCTCAAACGAACCTAGGGGCAGATTAGAAGTTTTCACCCAATAGGTTCCCAGCTACAAGGTCATGACGAAAGACAACGATTGTACCTCAAAGCCTTAAATTGGGGCAATGAGGGGCATCGTGCATGAGCCTCAAGTGAACATAGGGGCAGATCAAAAGTTCTCACCCGTCGATGTTTTTAAACAAAAAAAAAAGGGAGACAAGCCCTGGAATTTCAATAGATTGATTAAACATCAAATGGCTCTATTCCCGTCACTCCAAAACGGTCAAGTGACTAAATCAAACAGAACATACACTCTGAGGGAGTTACCAGAGAGATTTGCAGAAAGATAGGAAGAGGTTGCATGAATTATCACCTCTTTCAAAAGGACAGTCAATCTGTGTTTTCCAAAAAAAAAAATTAAATCAAAATCAAAATCACAAAACAAGGAAAGAATGACATGAACATTGTACAACTTTCCATTACATTGCATTATTTCATATGAAGTCCGCATTTACCAAATTTCACAACAAAGGTTGCATGCATCTCCATCCCTAAAAATCATGTTAACTACATAGATTCCCTACATCTAAATGTCCAAATCTTTTGAATTTGGGATGACCGGCTCTCTCGATGAGTCGATCTCTTGCTTTCTCATAAGGATGGACCCTTGGGTACTAGTACCCTCGTCTCCAGAGGACTATACGTCCTCACCTTCAAAGGGCTACACGTCCTCGCCTTCAGAGGGCTACACGCCCTTTCCTTCAGAGGACTACATGTCCTCGCCATCAGAGGGCTACACGCCCTCACCTTCCGAGGACTACATGTCCTCATCTTCAAAGGACTACATGTCCTCACCTTTAGAGGGCTACACGCCCTCGGTTCCGAGGACTATACGTCCTTATCTTCAGAGGGCTACGCGCCCTCGCCTTCATAGGGCTACACACCCTCGCCTTCATAGGGCTACACGCCCTCACCTTCAGAGGACAACATGTCCTCGCCCTCACCTTCCGAGGACTATATGTCCTCACCTTTAGAGGACTACACGTCCTTGCCTTTAGAGGACTACATGTCCTTACCTTCAGTGGGCTACACGCCATCGCCTTCAAAGGGCTGCACGCCCTCACCATTAGAGGGCTACGCGTTCTCACTCTCAGTGGGCCCCATATCCACACCTTAAGATAATTTAAGGTCCTCTGCCCTTAAAAGCTTAACCAAGAATCGCGATCCCGGTTAAGGGGCCAGTAGTTTCCTTTTATCAGTTTCTGGGCCACCCCCTTGATATTGGAGGGCGACCAACTGTGCAAGCACAACCAGAGAGGGAGGCTATCACACAGCTACTATGCATACCGGGGCAAGATTTCACCCATGCCGCTGCAAAGAGACGAGTGTGGATCATGTGTACCAACATGACCCCTTTTACCCAGATATAAATGACGTTGCTACTTAGCAACATTCTGCCCAGTGACCGCAATACCGATCTCCCCCTGCGGAAGTATCAGTTGGTCTGTGCCGTCCCGACATAGGTAGGTATGCATTATTTCCAACTAACTTCTAATGCCATCTACTATTTGCAGGGATCGCGCCCACAAGACGCCCAGTGGGCCCGAAGAAGTCCAACAGGGCCCTGGGGTTTCCAGCTCTGGTTACGGGCCTCTGTCAGTCCTACAGGGTGCCCGTTCCCCCAGCGAGGTCATGCTATCGTGACATAGGTAAGTATATAGATGGTTCAACTGATTTCTGATACCATCTATTTTTTGCAGGAATCGCACCCACAAAGACACCCAGTGGACCCGGAGAAGTCCAACAGGGCCTTGGGGTTTCCAGCTCTGGTTACGGGCCTCTGTAGTCCTATAGAAGCCCGTTCCCCCCGGCAAGGTCACGTCATCATGACATAGGTAAGTATGCACATTGCTCAACTGATTTCTGATTTCATCTATTGTTTGCAGGGATCGCGCCTGCAAGACACCCAGTGGACCTGAAAAAATCCAACAGGGTCTTGGAGTTGTCAAGCTCTAATTATGGGTCTCTCTCAGTTCTACGGAGTGCCTGCCACCTCCAGCAAGGGCATCAGGCCCCCTACTAATCGAGCTTTCATCAAGATGTACTGCGTCCCCAGGCAGGCGCAGGCCGAAACACCACAGCAGCCTAGGGATGGCCGGCAGCGGGCGACAGACGTACCGCCATCACCTCTAGGGTTCACCTCAGCTCATCCACAAAAAGGTTAGAGCGTTGCTTACAACCCATGGCCGACCAATAGGCGACCAAGTCCAAAGCCAAAGGTAAGCAAAGTATTAGGTCTGTGATCGACAAGCCATCACGCGTCCAGCTCAAGACGTTAAAGAAGCGCTACTAGGAAGCAACCTAGTACCTTTTGAATCTCTGCTTGTTATTTGATCACTTTTGTTTCTCAAGTCATAGTAGGACACACCTAGTTGCTCATGATCCTAGGAATTTAAATAAAACAAGCACAAGCTCGGAAGGTAGTCATACCTCACAAAATATATATATATATATATATATATATATATATATATATATATATGATTAGGTAGTGAAAATACCTAAGATATGCATGTATGTAAACAAAAATACTTCACAAAGTATATATATGTATGCTTAGGTAGCAAGATACCTTGGATATGCATGTATATAGCAAAAATATCTCACGAAACAGATATATGTATGTTTAGGTAGCAAGATACCTTGGACACGCATGTATATAGCAAAATGTCTCACAAAAATATACATATGTTTAGGTAGCAAATACCTCATGGAAAACAAACTAGAAAAAGAAATAAACAAATGATAAAAAAAAAGAGAAAAAAGAAAAATAAGTTGTCTAGCTGAAAAACCAACATGCTTTTGAAAAGAGATGACTTCCAACTTTTCTTTGAAAAAATTTGCTGATCATAACTAGTTTTTGAAAGAATGTGTATACACCTGAAGGGTGAATGCTGTGAAAATTTTCCCGGACGCCCAAAATGGACTCGAATGAATGCACAAATTGATAGAAGGACAAATTTTGGAAATGCTGGGTTGACTTAAAATAGGGAAAATGAATCCTGAGCCCTAGTGTCATACCCTAATTTCGTCCGGGGATTATTACTTGATGACATGCAATCTTTGGTTAGCCGCTTTGAGATACTTGGCGTCCTTTGTTGCACAATAAATGAAGTCCCGAGACATCCCAGAAATCTAAAGGAAGCAGGTTTGCGCGATCCGTGAAATTCCGTAATGTGGCGGAAGTCGAAAAGAGGTGTTTTCGCGCAATCCGTAAGTTTCCGTAACTTCTTCGAAAGCTAAAAAAGAGTAAATACATAATTCGTAAGGGTTCATAACCTTGTGGAAGAAAAAATAAGTATCGTTACGAAATTCGTAAAGTTTCATAACGCTACGGAAAAAGAATTACAAAAAAATAGAAAAGGGGGTGCATTTAGTAAAAAGGGGGGTGTAAATAGTAACCAGGCCCACTTGGGCCCTCCAGAAGGCTGTTGCTTCTGGAGGAAGCAACCTGGCTCGCCTGGGCGAGCTGGGCGGCAAGCTTCTCCCCTATTTTGCTATAAATAGGGGATGAAGTGAAGAAGAAAATGGTTCAGCCCTTTAGGCACTTCTCTCTCTTTCGAATTTGCTGAGGAAAATTAGTTCCGTGAAGAAAATCCAAGCCGAGGCGCTTCCGTAACGTTTCCGTGAGTAATTACGCGAAGATTCTCGACCGTTCTTCAAGATTCATCGTTCGTTCTTCGTTTTCTTCAGTCTTCAACGGGTAAGTACCTCAAACCAAGCTTTTTAATTCATTCTATGTACCCGTGGTGGTCCACATTTCGTTTCATGTATTTTTATTCTCGTTTCCATTTACTTTTTATACCCCCTTTTGACGTGCTTAAGCCATTTATTTAAGTCATTTCTCGCTTAATGTAAAAATAAAATAAATTTCCACCGATCGTTTGAATTGTATCATCCGTTAATTTTGGTTAAAATGAATTCCGACCGTTCGATCGTGCCGTAACCACGTTGGAAATAAAAAAAGAGGTAAAATAACAATATAATAATCAAAAAATGTCTTTTAGTAAAATAAAGCGAAAGATCAAAATCGGACGTTTTCTCTTTGGAATTTCTCATTCTTAATTGAATTGACTAATAACTAAAGTGAAACTAAGGCTAAAATCAACTCGCCTAGTCAAGCTCGTCCACAAAAATAGGTTTTTCTTTAAGGTTTATCATTTCAGTTTCTTACTAAGTAAAAATGGATCATTTTTAAAGGTCCAACGCCTTTAAATGATCACTCTTCAAGTAAAAAGAATCACTTGATTCACGCATAAGTAAGAACTACGTAGGTCTGATTTCCTCTCCAAAGGAGGGTACGTAGGAGCAAAAGCCCCGCTTTTGTCGACCTCAAAAAATAAAAAGAAATAAAAGGTAACATAACACAATTTCACAATTCTAAAAAATAGGCTGTTGTCCTTTGAGACAAACGTGAGAGGTGCTAATACCTTCCTCAAGCGTAAATACAACTCCCGGACTTAGAATTTTCATTTTGACCGGTTTCCTTCGGTTTTCCCGACGTTTTCCACAAATAAACGTTAGTGGCGACTCCGTGCATCTTTCCTCCTTTGGAAAGCGCACCCGAGAGCCTCGCCCTCACTCGCCCGCGAAGGGCACGTTACGACAGTTGGCGACTCCACTGGGGACATTTTTGTGAGTTAGGCCTATTTTAAGGAATTGTGGATTTGTGAAACTTTGTGTGTGCATTTGTTGAACTGTGTAAAATGTAAATAATTGTTGTCTATTTCGCATTCTTTACACTGCATTCTAAGCACCCACGGGTTTGAGTAAAAAAGGGGCCCTATACCCGGGTTCATGGGAATTTAAGGAGTGGAGGTGAATCTATCATCATGCTAGGTCTCCGACTTGCTTGATAATAGTGAAACCTCGTCTAGAGCTTTCTCTCTTTATAATGTGTTGTCGCTGGTATTCCATACCGCCACAATATTATTATCTTGAGTGATGATACCTCTAGAAAACAGCCGTGTGAGTTATGAATTGTTGGGAGTAGTTATTAGAGACCCCTAGATATTGTCCTATAGGTTCCCAAATGGGGGCAAAGAGCAAACACGCTCCGTGCCATTCGTTCTCATGCATTTTTTGGTAAATAGCACTAGTTTATCGTTTTGCTAGTGACATTTTGTTTCTCTAAAGTAATACATCACTTTTTAATACACACGTTGAGGCGCCATAATGCCTAAAAACGTAGTATTAAAAAGATGGATCTTTTTGGTCTCGTATATGTAAATTACCCCTTTGTTGTGTTTTCTTTCCGTTTCATGCATGCGTATCTGCATCATACCGTCACACATGCGTTGTATGTGGGTCTCGTCTTTTGTCATGGGAGGCCGGAAGATCCATATCGTCTTCTTAACTGCACACATGGGGCACTGTGCCCCCCAAATGCGCAATAAGAAGAGATAATTTTCCGAGTTCTCGTGTCCGTAGATGCATTCATATCATGCATCGCATAAGCATCCCTTCATGGCATCATAACGAACATATCGTTCCTGCATTTGTCCGTTATCACATTCCCATTTTGCATGAGTCATTGCATCATCATGCATATGCGTTCAACATACTTTTTGTTCTATATGTTTGCTCATACATGATCCTTGTATTTTCCTCTACAAAACAAAGACAAGAAAAAGGGAAGCATGAAAATTCATGATGCATTCTTAGTTGCATGTGTTAGGTACCATGAGCCAACCATGTTGGGATCATAAACCCATTTCTAAAATTAAAAAAAAAAATACAAACAACAAAACAAAATGATTGAGCATGGTACCTAATGCGTGGTTAATTAAGAAAGGATGTCTCTTCGGGCATCTCAATCTCATAATTACATTTTCCATGCATAGCATGCATATTCCCGAGTCTTTCATCCCTATGAATTGTTGATGAAGTATTGGCGATCAAAATTGCCATTCCCTGGGTTATGGGGTTGAACCAAGCTCGTGCTTTTATGAAAAGGTTCATCGAGTCAAGTTGAAGTATAGAAGTAACCATCTTAAAAAAATTAGGGCAAAAGATGGATCGTGTTACATCGCTCCTTCGTCTACTGCCAAACACATTTAGGGCTGTTGATGTCCCTCTTACTTCCAGTTTCACCTTGACGGAGATGTCATGGACCATGTTGAAAATCTAAATTGATTCAACCCCATATCCTGCGTAAAAATTCGCAATACTTCAACTGTGCATCATTCGCATACATCCATGTTGTTCATTGGTTGCATTGCTCATTACATTCTTTCCTTGGAAAAAAAAAGAAGAAGAAAGAAAAACTTAATCATTGTTATAAAAAAGAAAAGAACACGCTTTATGGTGCCCTTACCGAACCCGTGCTGGAACTAGAGTAATGGGTAAAGCGGAGGAGGTACAAGAGTAGATGGAGGCCGACATGGAGGCCATGAAAGAGCAAATGGCCATGATGATGAAGGCCATGATGATCATGAAGAAGATAATGGAAGCCAGTGCAGTTGCAGTTGCCGCTACCAGCACTGTTGCTAAGGTGAATCCGATGCCCCAATCTGGCCTCAACCAAATGAATCATCCAACCTCAACTATGGTAGGCAAAGATTTGGGAAGTACGGGCGGCCCCTATGATGTGCAAATTCAAAATGAGCACGCCTTCCCGCCATGTGGCTTGCCTCTCAACTATACGCCACCCTATGTGGCGTACGGTCCCAATAAGAATGTCAATAACTCCACTCCTATACCCATTGAGAGCCAACAACCCCAATCTGTTCATGCACATGTCTCTCAACCCATGGGTGAGACACATGAAATTCCCCATCACAATCTAGCCGACTTCGAGCCTTGGCTCGGATATGCCACTGAAGGGCAAGCAGTTGGTGGTATACCCCTACAAAACCCTTTGGAGGGCCCTCAGTATCACCCACAACTACACCTCTTGCATTCCACGACAAGTGAAAACCCTCATGCTATGGCAGAAATCAGAAAGTTGGATCATCTAGAGGAAAGGCTCAGGGCCATTGAAGGAGGTGAAGATTATGCCTTTGCTAACCTAGGAGAGTTGTTCCTAGTACCCAATATCATCACCCCTCTTAAGTTCAAGGTGCTGGACTTTGACAAGTACAAGGGGATTACTTGCCCCAAGAACAATCTAAAGAGGTATTGTCGGAAGATGGGGGCATACGCAAAAGATGAGGAATTGTTGATACATTCCTTCCAAGAAAGTCTTACTGGGGCAGTTGTTACCTGGTGCACTAACTTGGAACCTTCCCGAGTCTATTCCTGGGAGGACCTAATGGTTGCCTTCGTTAGGTAGTGTCGGTATAATGGCTTCGGATAGGATGCAACTACAAAATATGTGCAAAAAAAGGGGCACGGATCTTTCAAAGAATATGCCCAAAGGTGGAGAACCTGGCAGCTCAAGTGGCACCTCAATGACGAAAAAAACGATGGCAATGATAGTAGACACATTACCAGTATTCTACTAGGGAAAATGGTGGGCTACACACCTTCAAAGCTTTGCGGATTTGGTCTTTTCCAGTGAAAGGATCGATGTGGGTCTGAAAAAAGGCAAATTTAGTCATCCTGCTTGGACGAATGAGAAAATTGGGGCAAATGAAGAGGGTGAGGATGAAGTAGAAGCCCATGCTGTGACTGCCATTCCAATACAGCCAAGTTTCCCACCAACCCAACAATGTCATTACTCAGCCAATAACAAACCTTCTCCTTACCCACCGCCCAATTATCCACAAAGGCCATCCCTAAAATCAACCACAAAGCCTACCTACCGCACTTCCAATGACAAACACCACCTTTAGCGTAAACCAAAACACCAACCAAGAAATGAATTTTGCAGCGAGAAAGCCCGTAGAATTCACCCCAATTCCAGTGTCCTATGCTGACTTGCTCCTATATCTACTTGATAATTCAATGGTAGCCATAACCCCAACCAAGGTTCATCAACCTCCATTTCTCCGAGAATACGACTCGAACGCAACGTGTGCTTGTCACGGAGAAGCCCCGGGGCGTTCCATTGAGCATTGTAGGGCTCTGAAGCGTAAGGTGCAAGGTCTAATTGATATGGGCTGGCTGAAATTTGAGGAGAATCGCGTGTAAATCCTGACATTAACAAGAGATGCCACACATGGGGCAATTTTGAAAGCTGTTGTTAGATGTCTCTAATGACTCATCAGGATTTTCAAGTTTGTGCCATTATTGTAAACCACAGTTACAATGTTAAATGAAATGGATAAAGTTGATATCTTTGTCCCTCATCCTCTCACAAACGCATCTTTGCTTATTCAACTTTCACCGGAATGTGGGTGCAAGCCATTGGTCTGTTTGCTCAAGCAACTTGTGCTCCTGAGTTTGGACTTCCAAGACCGTTCAATCAGAGATTACTCGTCTTGCACGTTGGTGGGGGTGCCGTAAAACAACGAGTAAAGTTCAAAACAAATAAGTTTCAAAATAAAAAAAAAGGGTTCAAAAAGAAAAAGAAAAAGAAAACATTTGATTGACTGTGTTTTCCAGACGTTCATATGACCTCATTCCGGAAAGTTTGTCTTTTTAGAGAGAAGTAAGTTATCAAGAATAGGATGTTGGATAAATGGCCTCAGTTACCTTAAGAAAAAAAGGGGATTGAATTAAGATACAAAGACTATGCCCCAATTAAACTTTCACTATCTCTTTTCGGATTAACAATGCACACAGGGAAAACCCTTCCCTTGTGTTCAAGAATCCCCTACAACAAGAGACCCACGGTCTCTTAATCCCTTTTCAGAAATAAGAAGAAGAGAAGAAGAAATCTCTCTTAAAAGAGATAGATTGTAAAATGAAGATCAATCAAAATTCCTTATTGAATATGCAAGTGGTTGACCAAGGAATCTTTTTGAGAGGATAAAACATTTCAGTTCAGAAAAACTCTTAATCTTTTAAGAGGATAAAACTTTTTGGGCAATGAAAACTCCCTTTAAGTTCGTGTTTCCAAGTCACCTTTGATGGTCATTCATAAAAAATTTGAATAGGTGTGACTCTTGGCAATTATTTTCTGAAAATCCCCTCTGATAATCAATTACACATTATAAATTTTGAATTCAAATTTCTAGTGACTGTGATAAACATTTTCAACTGTCGGTAATCGATTACCATAGAGAAAATCTCAATTTGAAATGATAGAATTCTTTGGTCAAACCTTTTGTATTTTCAATTTGGAAACTTCTTCCTAAAGATTCTAGAGATCAACTTGATCATATATCTTGATTTTCTTGGATTCTTGTCTTGAGTAAAACTTAGAAGCACTTGATCCTTTAGCATCATCAAGACATCAAAACATCTTGCTTCTACATAGGACTCATTTGACTTAATCCATCAACTGAAAGATCCTTCAACTATTTCTCGTCCTTGGAAAATTCATTTTGCAAGAATCAACTGCATCTTTCGTTCTTCCTCACTGCGAGGTTTTGAAAACAAGACAACAATTGGTACCTTTAAGCCCTACACTGGGGCAATGAAAGGCTCCATGCATAAACCTCAAACAAACCTAGGGGCAGATTAGAAGTTCTCACCCAATAGGTTCCTTGCTACAAGGTCATGACGAAAGACAATGATTGTACCTCAAAGCCTTACACTGGGGCAATGAAAGGCACCATGCAAAAACCTCAAGCGAACCTAGGGGCAGATTAGAAGTTTTCACCCAATAGGTTCCCAGATACAAGGTCATGACGAAAGATAACAATTGGTACCCCAAAGCCTTACACTGAGGCAATGAGGGGCATCGTGCATGAGCCTCAAGTGAACATAGGGGCAGATCAAAAGTTCTCACCCGTCGATGTTTTTAACAGAGAAAAAGGGGGAGAGGGAGACAAACCCTGGAATTTCAATAGATTGATTAAACGTCAAACGGCTCCATTGCCGTCACTCCAAAATGGTCAAGTGACTAAATCAAACAAAATATACACTCTGAGGGAGTTCCCGGAGAGATTTGCAAAAGATAGGATAAGGTTACATGAATTATCACCTTTTTCAAAAGGACAGTCAATCTGTGTTTTCCAAAAAGATTAAATCAAAATCAAAATCACAAAATAGGGAAAGAATGTCATGAACATTGTGCAACTTTCCATTGCATTGCATTGTTTCATATGGGGTCAGCGTTACCAAATTTCACAACAAAGGTTGTATGCGTCTGCATCCTTAAATATCATGTTAATTGCATAGATTTCCTACATCTCGTGTCCAATCTTGTTGGATGACCGGCCCTATCGATGGGCTGACCTCTTGTTTTCTCATAAAGGTGGACCCTTGGGTACTAGTACCTATCTTCTTCAGAGGGCTACATGTCCTCGCCATTACAGGACTACACGTCCTCGCCTTCAGAGGGCCGCACGCCCTCGCCTTCAGAGGACTACATGTCTTCAACTTCAGAGGACTACACGTCCTCGTCGTCAAAGGGTCATGTACCTTCACCTTTGTAGGGCTACACGCCCTCACCTTCAGAGGACTACATGTCCCCCATTTTCAAAGGGCGACACGCCCTCACCTTTAGAGGACTGCACGTCCTCGCCATCATAGGGCTACACTCCCTCGCCTTCAAAAGACGGCACGTCCTGAACTTCAGAGGGCTGCACGCCCTCGCCTTTAGAAGGCTATGCGTCCTCATATTCAGTGTGCTCCATATCCACACCTTAAGAGAATATAAGGTCCTTTGCCCTTAGATGCTTAACCGAGACTTGCGCTCCCGGTTAAGGGGCCGGTAGTTTCCTTTTATCAGTTCCTGGGTCACCCCCTGATATTAGAGGGCAACCAACTGTACGAGCACATCCAGAGAGGGAGGCTATCACGCATCTACTATGCATACCGGGGCAAGATTTCACCCGTGCCACTGCAAAAAGACGAGTGTGGATCATGCGCACCAACATGACCACTTTTACATGGATATGGATGACGTTGCTATTTAGTAACATTCTGCCCGGCGACCACAATGCCAATCTCCCCCTGCAGATGTATCGGTTGGTCTGTGCCGTCATGACATAGGTAAGTATGCACATGGTTCAATTGATTTCTGATGTCATCTATTGTTTGCAGGGATCGCGCCCACAAGACGCCCAGTGGGCCCGAAGAAGTCCAACAGGGCCCTGGGGTTTCCAGCTCTGGTTACGGGCCTCTGTTAGTCCTACAGGGTGCCTGTTCCCCCAGCGAGGTCATGCCATCGTGACATAGGTAAGTATACAAATGGTTCAACTGATTTCTGATACCATCTATTGTTTGCAGGAATCGCACCCACAAAGACACCCAGTGGACCCGGAGAAGTCCAACAGGGCCTTGGGGTTTCCAGCTCTGGTTACGGGCCTCTGTAATCCTATAGGGTGCCCGTTCCCCCCGGCAAGGTCACGTCATCATGACATAGGTAAGTATGCACATTGCTCAACTGATTTCTGATTTCATCTATTGTTTGCAGGGATCGCGCCTGCAAGACACCCAGTGGACCCGAAAAAATCCAACAGGGTCTTGGAGTTGTCAAGCTCTAATTATGGGTCTTTGTCAGTTCTACGGAGTGCCTGCCACCTCCAGCAAGGGCATCAGGCCCCCTACTAATCGAGCTTTCACACAACATATATATAGCAAAAAATCCAACAGGGTCTTGGAGTAGTCATACCTCACACAAATATATATATATATATATATATATATATATATATATATATATATATATATATATATATATATATATATGTATGTATGTTTAGGTAGCAAAATACCTTGGATATGCATGTATATAGCAAAAATATCTCACAAAACATATATATGTTTAGGTAGCAAGATACCTTGGATATGCATGTATATAGCAAAAATATTATACGTATGTTTAGGTAGCAAAATACCTCATGAAAAAAGAGAGAGCAAAAAGAAAGTGAGCAAGAAAAGAAATAAACAAAAAAAAAGAGAAAAAAGAAAAATAAGTTGTCTAGCTGAAAAACCAACATGCTTTTAAAAAGAGATAACTTCCCGCTTTTCTTTGAAAAATTCACTGATCATAACCAGTTTTTGAAAAAATGTGTACACATTTGAAGGGTAAATGCTGTGAAAAGTTTTTTCAAACACCCAAGATAGACTCGAATGAATGCACAAATTGATAAAAGAACGTATTTTGGAAACACTGGGTTGACTTAAAATAGGGAAAATGAATCCTGAGCCCTAGTGTCACATGACCATAAACAACTTGATGCTTGAGTATCCACATAGGTGCATGCATGACCAGTTTTGCATAAAATTTCCTAATCATCATTGTTGCATGTGTATCATAGAAATAATGTGGGACGTCCCCTTTATCCCCGAACCGCTGACCAAATCCTGGCATGTATCATGACCAGCCGTTCTACAAGCCTTGAGCCAAAATCCTAACTCACCATAATCCTTACCCTCGGAAGAAAACACAAAGAGAAGGAAAATTCCCAATCCAAGAAAGGGAGAAGACACAAAAAAAAAAGAAGAGAGAAATCCCAATCCAAGAAAGGGAGAAGACACAAAACAAAAAGAAAATTCCCAATGAAAGAGTGGGAGAAAGCAAAAAAAGAAAAAAAAAAGAAAGGAAATTTCTCGATCAAGGATCGAAAGAAAACAAAAGAAATATGCATAAAGGTCTTCGGACCAGACAATATCTGAACAATACAGAATTGTTACCAAATAAACTAAAAAAAACAAGAAAACCACGACCTAAAGTGGTCCTCTCCCTTTGATTGCCAATCAAAATCCTATGCGCTAGCGACTTTCTCGCCCCGCACTAAACAAAAACAGAAAAGGAAAAGGCAAAAACACTCAAAGCCAAATTCCCCACCTAAAAAACCATTCCCAAGAAAAAGTCCTATTGATCCATGATCACGCATGTAATCTTTGATTTGATAGGAATTGATTTGCAAAATCAAGTCATGACATATCTATGGTTCGGAATTAGGATAAAACACTTACCTGTGTGAGATTGATACACTTTGAGTGATTTTTTTCCTATCTTTGTTGGACCCAATGTTTCCTCTAAATGGTCGTTTAGAAATGAAATGCTAACATCCAAAATCTCATTTACGGTTATGAGAAAATTTCATCAGTATACTCTCCTTCCCCGATAGACACATTGTTTTTCATCCAAAAAGCATATGTTGCTCTGATCAATTGGAAGTTTTGTCTCTTTACTAAAGCATGTTCACATTTTGGTAAAGAAAACACCGAGACTATTTTTAGTCTCACAGTTATCAAGAACTACGTAGGTCTGAGTTCCTCATCACAAATTGAGGATACGTAGGAGCAAAAGCCCTGCTTTTGTCGACCACCCCACTTTTTGTTACCGTGACCCAAGAGCCCGGTGGCATGCGGAGCCACATGACTGTGGGATCCCCAAATTCATATGTTCCATCATTTATCATTTGTATGCTATCTTTTGTTTAACTGAGGGACTAACGTTTGTTTCATGTTTTGACTCTTGTTTTTGTACATACATATCGTTTGAGTTTTATTACGTTGGTACTTGTTTCATTGTTGTCAATAGTGTTTGTTGAAATTCCGGAATCGTGTAGAGTTTTTCATTTAGGAACGTCGTCCTAAAAATAAAATGAACCAAAAATCCTAATAAAAAGAGAGAAGCGTTGTGAATAAAAGTCATGTTCATAAAGAAAGGAAAAAAGGTTTTATCTATACATGTATGTAGAAGGAAAATGTGTATAGAAGGATTCCTGTGTGTAAATGATGCGTGGAAAGGAATTCTTGTGCGTGTGAGCAACGAGTGTACTTTTGTGTATAAGTGTGTGTTGGGAAAAATGAAAAATCTTTGAATGTAAATAGGGATTGTAAATAGACCGTGTGACGTAAGAAGAAGAGTTCTGATGCGTGTACAAAAGAAGTTTGTCATAGATGTATAAAGAAAGATTTTCCTCTTAAAGAACAACAAGTGTATAGTTTTAGAGAACATATTTAAAAATAAAACAAAAAGTAAAAAAGGAAAGAAAGACCGCAAAGATCGACATGTTGTAGTTAAGAAGTATGAATCATTCGTAAAGAGCAAACACATCTTCTGGAAACAAGGGACCGATGCTAAGAGTTTATTTTTTGGAAACGTTGGGTTTGTCTGTGTAAATTCCCAACCGTAGTGTCACGATGCCATAAAAGGGATGCTTGAGTGCCCACCTGGCTGTAGCCATGACTAATTTTGCACGTTATTTTCAAATCATCATTGTCACGCGTGCCTTATGGAATAATGTGGAAGTTCGGCCCGAGACCGACACCTTGTCACCCGGATTTGTTTCGCCCCAGATATCAAGATTGGGTTCCCACGATAAAAGACCCCATTGAAACACAACCTCGGACCTTTTTGAACCTTGGCCTGTAAAAAAAGGAATCCTCATTCTTTCCCCCGAAGCAAAGGACAGTGAAATCTCCCCAAGGGAGAGCGAATGGAATGCTAAAACCCGATTTCCCAAAGAAAGGGATGGGGAAGGAAAAGTGAAGAGAAAGAAAAGAAAAAATGAAAATAAAGAAAAGAACAAAAGAAAGAAAAGGAAGGATTCCCGATCAAAGATCAAAAGGAAGTGAAAAGGGAAAAGAAGCAATTCTCGATCAATGAAAGAAAGAAGACAGAAATTCTTCAAAGCCAAATTGCCACTCAGAATCATTCTTGACTGGCAATATCCCACCCCACATGAACAAAGAGGAAAAGACTGAAACACCCAGCTTCCTCTCAAAAGAAAAAAAACACTATCCTCGAGAAAATCCTATTGGTCCGTGATCGTACGTTTGATCTTTGATTCGATAGGAAATCGTGTGCAAAATGAAGTCATGATGCAGTTATGGTTTGGGAATAGGATAAAACACTTGCCTTGTGAGTTCTATACACTATGAGTGATTTATTTTCAGCTTAGCCCGATGTTTCCCCTACGTGTTCATTCGAAAGCTAGCAGTTGACATCCTACCCTTCATTCTCGGTTACAAGGAAGATTACCCTTGGCACAAGTATATTGTTTCTCTAAGATGTGGTGCTCTCGCGAATGATTTATTTTTCTTCGCAAAAAGCATGTTATCCTGTTAAGTGGAAAAACCCGGTGGACCGTTCGGTCCCGCCAACATCCTTTTCTGGAGCCGCATGGATGAATTGCGTTGTCATTCATGTGTCCTCCATTTTCGAGTCTGGAGCTGTTTCATGATTGCCTAAGAGAGGACCCTCAAGGCAATCCTCCATTCTCGTCCTTTTCCGGAGCCGCATGGATGAATTGCGTTGTCATTCATGTGTCCTCCATTTTCAAGTCTGGAGTTGTGTTCCATGATTGCCTAAGAGAGGACCCTCAAGGCAATCCTCCATTCTCGTCCTTTTCCGGAGCCGCATGGATGAATTGCGTTGTCATTCATGTGTCCTCCATTTTCGAGTCTGGAGCTGTGTTCCATGATTGCCTAAGAGAGGACCCTCAAGGCAATCCTCCATTCTCGTCCTTTCCGGAGCCGCATGGATGAATTGCGTTGTCATTCATGTGTCCTCCATTTTCGAGTCTGGAGCTGTGTTCCATGATTGCCTAAGAGAGGACCCTCAAGGCAATCCTCCATTCTTGTCCTTTTCCGGAGCCACATGAATGTTATTGCTTAGGGCTGTTCATGTGTCCTCCACTTTCGAGTTTGGAGTTGTGTTCCATGATTGCCTAAGAGAGGACCCTCAAGGCAATCCTCCATTCTCGTCCTTTTCCGGAGCCACATGAATGTTATTGCTTAGGGCTGTTCATGTGTCCTCCACTTTCGAGTTTGGAGCTGAGTTTCATGATTGCCTAAGTGCGGACCCTCAAGGCAATCCTCCATGCTCCACCTTTGTTCGGAGCACCATGAATGTCATTGCCTAGCGCTGTTCATGTGTTCTCCATTATCAAGTGCGAAGCTTCTGGTGACTGGGAAGCACGTTATTCTGTTGTTTTCCAGATCGGTTCCTTCGCCAAGTATGTGTATATGTGTATATCTGTATTATATTCGTTGTTCTGGTTGTTGTTTGTACTTTGTTTTGTGCAGAAGAAAAAAAAAAGAAGAAGTAGAGATGAGAGTCGTCATCACAGAAAGGGCAGGACGGACGAAATCAGTGTCCTATCTTTGCTTTCCTCTTATCTCCGATGAGAGGTAGGTAAAGAGGGGCAACTGTCATACCCTAATTTTGTCCGGGGATTATTACTTGATGACATGCAATCTTTGGTTAGCCGCTTTGAGATACTTCGCGTCCTTTTTTGCACAATAAATGAAGTCCCGAGACGTCCCAGAAATCTAAAGGAAGCAGGTTTGCGCGATCCGTGAAATTCCGTAATGTGGCGGAAGTCGAAAAGAGGTGTTTTCGCGCAATCCGTAAGTTTCCGTAACTTCTTCGAAAGCTAAAAAAGAGTAAATACATAATTCGTAAGGGTTCGTAACCTTGCGGAAGAAAAAATAAGTATCGTTACGAAATTCGTAAAGTTTCGTAACGTTACGGAAAAAGAATTACAAAAAAATAGAAAAGGGGGGTACATTTAGTAAAAAGGGGGGTGTAAATAGCAACCAAGCCCACTTGGGCCCTCCAGAAGATTCCTCCAGAAGGTTGTTGCTTCTGGAGGAAGCAACCTGGCTCGCCTGGGCTAGCTGAGCTCACCTGGGCGAGCAGGGCGGCAAGCTTCTCCTCTATTTTGCTATAAATAGGGGATGAAGTGAAGAAGAAAAGGGTTCAGCCCTTTAGGCACTTCTCTCTCTTTCGAATTTGCTGAGGAAAATTAGTTCCGTGAAGAAAATCCAAGCCGAGGCGCTTCCGTAACGTTTCCGTGAGTAATTACGCGAAGATTCTCGACCGTTCTTCAAGATTCATCGTTCGTTCTTCGTTTTCTTCAGTCTTCAACGGGTAAGTACCTCAAACCATGCTTTTCAATTCATTCTATGTACCCGTGGTGGTCCACATTTCGTTTCATGTATTTTTATTCTCGTTTCCATTTACTTTTTATACCCCCTTTTGACGTGCTTAAGCCATTTATTTAAGTCATTTCTCGCTTAATGTAAAAATAAAATAAATTTCCACCGATCGTTTGAATTGTATCATCCGTTAATTTTGGTTAAAATGAATTCCGACCGTTCGGTCGTGCCGTAACCACGTTGGAAATAAAAAAAAGAGGTAAAATAACAATATAATAATCAAAAAATGTCTTTTAGTAAAATAAAGCGAAAGATCAAAATCGGACATTTTCTCTTTGGAATTTCTCATTCTTAATTGAATTGACTAATAACTAAAGTGAAACTAAGGCTAAAATCAACTCGCCTAGTCAAGCTCGTCCACAAAAATAGGTTTTTTTTTAAGGTTTATCATTTCAGTTTCTTACTAAGTAAAAATGGATCATTTTTAAAGGTCCAACGCCTTTAAATGATCACTCTTCAAGTAAAAAGAATCACTTGATTCACGCATAAGTAAGAACTACGTAGGTCTGATTTCCTCTCCAAAGGAGGGTACGTAGGAGCAAAAGCCCCGCTTTTGTCGACCTCAAAAAATAAAAAGAAATAAAAGGTAACATAACACAATTTCACAATTCTAAAAAATAGGTTGTTGTCCTTTGAGACAAACGTGAGAGGTGCTAATACCTTCCTCAAGAGTAAATACAACTCCCGGACTTAGAATTTTCAGTTTGACCGGTTTCCTTCGGTTTTCCCGACGTTTTCCACAAATAAATGTTGGTGGCGACTCCGCGCATCTTTCCTCCTTTGGAAAGCGCACCCGAGAGCCTCGCCCTCGCTCGCTCGCGAAGGGCACGTTGCGAAACCTAGCATCA
The DNA here is from genome assembly GCF_000004515.6 of Glycine max. Taxonomy (NCBI): domain Eukaryota; kingdom Viridiplantae; phylum Streptophyta; class Magnoliopsida; order Fabales; family Fabaceae; genus Glycine; species Glycine max. Next base: position 20,077,561 of record NC_038245.2, on the reverse strand, counting down.
CATGACCATAAAAATTTGACACTTGAGTGTCCACAGGTGCATGCATGACCAGTTTTGCATAAAGTTTCCTAATCATCATTTTTGCATTTGTGTCATGGAAATAATGTGGGGCATCCCTTTTTATCCTTGAGCCAAACCAAACCCTGACATGTATCATGTCTAGCCATTCTACAAGCCTTGAGCCAAAATCCTAACTCACCATAAACCTTGACCCAGGGTGAGAATGTCAATCCTTACCCTCGGAAGCAAAAAAGAAGAGAAGGAAAATTTCCAATCAAAGAGAAAGCAAAAAAAGAAAAGAAGGAAAATTTCCAATCAAAGAGAAAGCAAAAAAAAAGGGGAAAGGAAATTCCCAGTCAAAGAGTGGGAGAAAGCGAAAAGAAAAGAAAGAAAATTCCCAACCAAAGAATGGGAGAAAGTAAAAATGGAAGGAAAGAAAGCTCCTGATCAAGGATCGAAAGAAACCAGAAGAAATGTGCAGAAAGGTCTTTGGACCAGACAATATCTGAACAATATAGAATTGTCACCAAATGAACAAAAGGAAGGAAAGGAAACCATGACCTAAAGTTGTCTTCTCCCTTTGATTACCAACCAAAAAAACCTGTGCGTCGGTGACTTGTTCGCCTCGTGTCAAACAAGAACAGAAAAGGAAAAAGCCAAAAAAATCAAAAGCCGAAAAACCCACCAAAAGAACCCATTTCCAAGGGAAGTCCTATTGATCCATGATCACGCATGTAATCTTTGATTTGATAGGAAATAATTCGCAAAGTCAAGTCGTGACATATCTATGGTTCGGAATTAGGATGAAACACTTACCTGTGCGAGGTTGATACTCTCTGAGTGATTTTCTTCTATTTTTGTTGAATCCAGTGTTTCCTCTAAATGGTCATTTAGAAACGAAATGCTAACATCCAAAATCTCATTTATGGTTATGGGGGGGTTTCATCAGCAGACTCTCCTTCCCCGGTAGACGCATTGTTTTTCACTCAAAAAAGCATATGCTGCTCTAATCAGTTGGAATATTTGTCTCTTTACTAAAGCATGTTTGCCTTTTAGTGGAGAAAACACCGAGACTTTTTCAAGTCTCACAAGTTATCCAGAACTACGTAGGTCTGAGTTCCTCATTTGAGGATACGTAGGAGCAAGAGCTTCGCTTTTGTCGACCGCACCGCTTTCTGTTACCATGACCCAAGAGCTGGTAGCCCGCGGAGACACCTTACGGTTATCCGCACCTCGTCATTCAGTGACCCCAAGTGTGATTGATGAGCAGAGGCCAATGTGGTCATCTGCGCCCTTTCCGGAGATGTCAGCATCTTTCGGTGGAGACTTTTTCAAGTCTCACAAGTTATCAAGAACTACGTAAGTCTGAGTTCCTCATTGGAGGATACGTAGGAGCAAGAGCCTCGCTTTTGTCGGCCACCTTCACAAGTTCTGTCATACTGACACTGGAGTCACGTGACATGCGAAGATACCCAAGTGGTTGTCCGCACTTTCAAAACTTTCTTTTGCTATCTGTAAGACGAAAAGCCTGATAGCGCGCAAAGACTAACGTCGTCTTCTGCATCCTTCGTCAATCGCGGCCGACAAGCTCGTTGACACACAGAGATTTACGTCATCTTCCGCGCACACAAGATCTGTCATACTGACATTTGAGTCACGCTGACGGGTGGAAATACCCGAGTGGTTATCCGTATAAACTTTCTTTTGCTGTCTGTAAGACGAAAAGCCTGATAGCACGCAGAGACTAACGTCGTCTTCTGCATCCTTCGTCAATCGCGGCCGACAAGCCCGTTGACACGCGGAGATTTATGTCATCTTCCGTGCACACAAGATCTGTCATACTGACATTTGAGTCACGCTGACGGGCGGAAATACCCAAGTGGTTATCCGTATAAACATTCTTTTGCTGTCTGTAAGACGAAAAGCCTGATAGCACGCAGAGACTAACGTCGTCTTCTGCATCCTTCGTCAATCGCGGCCGACAAGCCAGTTGACACGCGGAGATTTACGTCATCTTCCGCGCTCACAAGATCTGTCATACTGACATTTGAGTCACGCTGACGGGCGGAAATACCCGAGTGGTTATCTGTATAAACATACTTTTTGCTATCTGTAAGACAAAAAGCCTGATAGCATGCAGAGACTGACATCGTCTTCTGCACCCTTTGATCCCCCGGGGACAACAAGTCAGTTGCATGCAGAGATATTTTATGGTCACCCGCGACTCTCGTCAACCGAGAGGAACGAAATTAGTGTCTTATCTTTACTTCCCTTTTATCTCCAATAAAAGACAAGTAAAGAGAGGCAACTGTCATACCCTAATTTCGTCTAGGGACCTTTGCTTGGAGGCATGCAACTTTTGTTGGTCCTTGTGAGGTGCTTGACACCCATCATTAGGCAATTTGTGAAGTTCCGGGACATGTCGGAAATCAAAAGAAAGTATTGATGCACAATCCGTAAGGTTCTGTGACATACCGAAAATCAAAATGGAAGCATCGTTGCACAATTCGTGAGGTTCCGTAACGTTCCATAAGTCAAAAAAGGGATGATTATGTAATCCGCAAGGTTCCGTAACATTACGGAAAGAAAACAAGTATCGTTACGAAATTCATAAGTTTCCGTAACTTTACGAAAAAAGAAGCACCAAAAAAAAAGCTGGGGGTGTATTTAGTAAAAATGGGGGTGCAAATAGAACCCAGGCCCACTTGGGCCCTCCAGAAGATTCCTCCAGAAGGCGGTTGCTTCTGGAGGAAGCCACCTTGCTCGCCTGGGCGAGCTGGGTGGCAAGCTTCTCCCCCAATTTTCTATAAATAGGGGGAGAAGTGAAGTAGAAAAGGGTTCAGCCCTCCTGGTAATTCAAAATCACTTAAAATTAGTGAGAAAAATTGGTTCCGTGAAGAAAATCCAAGCCGAGGCGCTTCCGTAACGTTTCCGTGGGTGATTTCGCGAAGGTTTTCGACCGTTCTTCGACGTTCTTCATTCGTTCTTCGTCGTTCTTCGGTCTTCAACCGGTAAGTTCCCTAGATCGAACTTTTCAATTCATTCTATGCACCCTTAGTGATCCTCATTTGTTTTTATGTGCTTTCATTTACATTTCATTTACTTTCCGTACCCCTTTTTGATGTGCTTTAGTCATTTGCTTAAGTTATTTTCTCGCCTAATAAAAAAATAAAATAAATTTCCACCGATCATTTGAATTGTATCATCCGTTAATTTCGGTTAAAATAAATTCCGACCGTTCGGTCGTGCCGTAACCGCGTTGGAAATCAAAAAAAGAGGTAAAATAATAATATAATAATAAAAAATATCTTTTAGTAAAATGAAGCGATAATCAATCGGACGTTTTCTCTTTGGGATTTCTCATTCTCAATTGAATTGACTAATAACTAAAGCAAAACTAAGGCTAAAATCAATTCTCCAAGTCAAGCTCGTCCACCAAAAAATCACTAAAAAAGGATTTGAAAGTTTTATCTCAGCTTTTTCTTACCAAGTTCAAAGGATCATTTTTTAAGGCCCAACACCTTTAAGTGATCACCTTTCAAGTAAAAGAATCGCTTGATTCACCTTTAAGAAAGAACTACGTAGGTCTAATTTCCTCATCACAATTGAGGAATACGTAGGAGCAAAGGGAAACACCCTTGTCGACCACAAAAGAGAAAAAAATATATAAAAAGCGTATAAAGGATATAAGGACATAAAAGGGAACGTAAAAATCAAAGTCATGTTTGCACACTCGATTAAAGGTTGTCGTCCCTTGTGACGGACGTGTGGGGTGCTAATACCTTCCCCGTGCATAAATACAACTCCCGAGCCTTTCACTTAAAAGTTCGTAGATCGCGTCTTTTCCGGTTTTTCCGACGTTTTCCCCAAATAAACGTTGGTGGCGACTCCGCGCGTATTCCTTTCGTGGAACACGCATCCCGCGAGTCACGCGTCTCCCTCCCGCCGAAGGGTAGGTTCCGACACATGTCATCAAGTAATAATCCCCGGACGAAATTAGGGTATGACAATCAGTTATTGCGAAAACCGATGTTAACGAAAGCGCGGTGACATTTTTATAATTAAATGAAGTTACTTAACATCGGTTTTAGCAAAACCGATGTTAACTACTTCATGTTCACATTAGTTATTTAAAAAACCGATGTTAACATGATGTTAATATGAATATGGTAACATCGGTTTTGGAAAAACCATGTTAACTTGATAGAGTTAACATCGGTTTTCTCAAAACTGATGTTAAGGAATTGATCTTAACATCGGTTTTTTAAAAAACCGATGTAATCTATATGATGTTAACATCGGTTTTTCCAAAACCGATGTTAACTATATTCAGTTAACATCAGTTATCCTTAAAAACCAATGTTGTTATGTTTATAAGTTAAAACATTTGCATTTCACAACCCGCGCACTCAAAACCTAGCAGTCGTTGTTCTCTTTCTCCTCCCGCCTGAAATTTGTCGAAAATCGCTCCCTCGACACCCACATTGTCCCACATTGTTTTCAATACTGCCAGAAACCCCTTGCTAGAACCCACAGAACCCCCTACACTGCTCTTGGAAGTGTGGCTCAAAGAAAACCCTACATACACTCTTGGTACTTGGGTACTCGTGGGTGCTCAAAGCTCAAAGCTTTCTCCGCGAGGTACGTAGGTCAACTTCGTGTATGCAAAGTTTCCGTGGGTGTTCATGTTTTATTGATGATAATAATAATAATACGTCTTCAGTTGCAGTATTGCTGATTGAGGTACGAGGAAAGCTTCAAGTTTCGTGCCATTTTGTTTGATCTCACTGCCATTGTCACTATTTGGGTTCGAGGTAAGCTTGGTCTCTTTTTCATTTGTAGTTTAGTTAGGAAACATGTTGAAGTTTGTCTCTGTTAAATCTATAGACTGCTTGGAGAAAGTTATCCATCGGGCTATAGTGGAGGACTCTGTCTTCCCTAACCCATGAATTGAATTCCCACCACAAAGGCAAGACTTTACCACATGTGAAAAATAGATGAGAGGCAGACTCAGGTTGGCTTTGACAGAAGGGACATAGATCATTGTCAATCTCAACTTGTCTCCTAGATAGGTTATCCTTAGTTTTAATTGAAAAGCTAAAGGCTAGGCCAGGACATGCAATATTATAATTCCTGCACAACTCCTTAGCAAGGACCTCATTTGGAGGTGTCCTTCCATACTGCAGATTCAATTTTGGATTCCTTGGGCCCCTGCCAACCCCCTCTATACATCAACATCAAATATACTGTACAAAAAAATGGCAACCGACAACATGTCAACCAAAGCAAACGATTCTGAATTAATGTAATATTGACGCTGCTCTTTTCAATCAGCAAGGTTGTTTTGGGATTGGTATGTGATTATTGAACTAGACAGTCAATAGGTTTTAGATTCTATTCACAGTGACTCTAGTCAACAGACTGAGTTTGGAAACATCATCACAAAATGTAGAGATTACCTCAAACACAAAACAACTATAGGATTAGTTTCACTCGAAGACAAGCAAATCTTATTGTTAACACTTTAGCTAGAGCGTCAAGATCTTATGCTAGTTTCCACACTTTTGATTTGATTCCTTCGTATATTGCTCCTATTATCTTGAATGAAATTCTCTAAGTCTCTTGTTTTCAAAAGAAATAAAAATGTCCGCCACTTTGTTGGCATGCATTCCTTGTAATAATTTGATAATTCAACAAGAAACTAATTATAAGAGTGACTACTATACATTAAAACTGTCAAGTAGTCATATTTAATTAAATTTAAAGGATTGAATCATGTTACCACAATTCCTTTAATTTTATTTTTTTATGTACAATAACTAGCTAAAAGACAAGCTTTTAATTTCCATAATGCCACTTAGACACTCTACGCCTCTACCCACCACCTACTCCACAAGCAATGAAGATATTTTTGACAACCTCTGTGATTGCCTACTTTCTAAAGAAGTGTTGCTCATGATGGGGCTCTCTAAATCTAATCAGGCTATTATCACATGTACAGTGAATGAAGATATTTTTGACAATCTCTCTAAGCTACCCAAGCAATCTTCTTCCCTTCAAAGCTACCACCCCAAACAAATTGCCTTTGAATGGCAGATAGCCTATTAATCACTGCTGTAGGGGCCCTGAAAAAAGATGATGCAATCCTACCCCGCAAGGGCATTGGATAGAAGACTCCAAGAAGATTGAGCCAGAGATGCAAGAGAAGGCCCTAGGGTTCTCATGAGCCTTAGGGTAGATTTCGGGCTCATGGGCTAAGTATGAGCCCACTTATCTTAGTACATATTAGATTAAGGTTTCATTATTTTTGGGCCTTGTATTTAGGGCTCCATAATGTAGGTAAGGTACCCTAGAAATGTAGGATTTTTCAGCCCTTGTATTTTAGGGCACCTAGACTAGTTTTTGTATTAGGGGTAGTTTTGTAATTTCATATGCATTAAGTGAATATTTGATGTGTGTGTTGGAAAATAAATTTAATTGAATTGGGAGAAGCCCAATCCAATTAAATTTTAGAGAGGGAGGTGAGCATTTGTTTGCTACACCTCATTGCCACATCATATAGTCACACTTTGTGCATGTGCTTCATGCTTTACATGGCTCATGCCACCTAAGCATACTTAGTGGAGAATCTTGGACTTGATCTTGAATTTAGTGGGCTGAACCATAGCTAAAATTCACTAATCATAATTAGTGAAATTTTGGCTCCAAAGTTTGGCTCCACAAATTCAATTTCAAATTCAAGTGAAATTTGAATAGAAATTCAAATTTCCCTCTAATTTTGTGTGACACTTAGGCTATAAATAGAGGCCTTGTGTGTGCATTTTTTTCAACTTTGATCATTTGAATATTAAACTTCAGATTTCAAAGCTCATTTAGAGCACAAATTTCGTGCTCTTCTCTTCCTCTCCCTTCATTCATCTCATTCTTTCTCCAAGCTCTTATCCATGGCCTCCTATGGTGGTGAGCTTCTTCTAGACTCATCTTCTCCTTGAAGTGGTGTCTCCTCTCTCTCTTCCTTTCTTCATTCCGCTGCCATTCATCTTCCAAGAAGCAAAGGAATCCATTGATGAAGAAGATCCTAAGCCTACAAGCTCCAATGGAGCTTACATCATGTGGTATCAGAGCATCTTCATCTAGGTGATGTTCTTTTGCTTCCTCTATCTTTTTGTTCAGTGAATTCTCTTTAATTCCTTGTTCTTCATCTTATACTCCATGTATATCCTCCATTGTCTTGTGGTTTGGTGCTGTTTAGAGTAGATTCAAAAAAAAAATAAACCGATTAAATCTTAGATCTACACTTGTTCTTGCATTTCTATGGTTCAAATTTTGTAGATCTACTCTCGAATCTTGTTTTTGTGTTGATTTTAGGTTCTATCAATTTTCATTCATAATATTCTTGTGCTGAACCTTAAAAGAAAAATCATACATTTTGTATGTTGTTGTATGTTATTGTATAAAGGATCATGGCTTCTCCACCTGCCTCTCCTCCTCCTCCTCCTCCTCCTTGTGACACCCTCTACCCCACGCATATATGTACTAATAATAAAAGAAATAATTAAAAAAAATTAAACTTAATTCAAGTTTTTAAAACATATTTAAATACAAGCCTTTCAAGAGGGTAGCAGACTCACATTCACCTTTCTAACATCATCATAAAACTTTTCTAAATAAATAATAAATTCACTTCGGCTCAAACAAGGCCGTCTATAAAACCCTATACCCCAATGCCACATCCTATCAGAGCGTTGTGTCTCGACGTCCTTCAACACATGGTTCCTTAAAGCAATTCACCTAGTCATGTGCTCCCCCGAACACAAAGTTCAAGATCATCACAGGATTCAAACACAAACAACACACGGGGAGTGAGTTATCACATTCCTAACTAATAGAAAAACAAGACAACTAGATATACATATCATATAAACCAAATAAAACTTAGTTACACGTAATTCACGTAATTCCACCACTTTGTCATTCAAAGTTCACTTTTCATCCATCAATCACACTTTTCAATCATCAATCATATTACACAAGAATCACATGCTCTGATCAAGACATAATAACACATCAATTTCATAATAAACAATTAGCAAGCGCATGAGACAGTTATGCTAAGACTCAAGCCTATATGCAATGTGGTACCATGTCAGTGAAAAACCACCCTGGGGCGCTTAGGAGTACATAACAAGACACACCACACAATGGGTTTGTCAGGTCACTCTCACTAAGTAAGATCATAGGGAGACCAGTCAGGGTCACGATGTTTTGCGAGAATACTCCAACCATATGGGATCAACATAGGCTTAAAGGAGCACTCAAACCCGGTGACCCCCAAGGCCTACACTCCGAAGAGTCCGTCAGGGCCTCTCCCTCCTGATTCAGGTCCAACCCCTAAAATCATTTTAGCACACAGACACTGCTCGTGAATTATACAATACCCACGACCTCACACTCGTGTTTTAAACACGTACAACATATTGCGCTATAATTTAACATTGGTTCCTAAATAGGAAACCTACACTTTCTCTTTAACACTGGTTCCTAAATAGGAAACCTACACTTTATCTTTAACGCTGCGCATTTAAACTTTTCTCAAGATAACACTGGTCGGGTTATTGTACAATTCACAGCTTACAACACAAATAATGTTACATCAAGAGTTAATCACACACTTATTCACAACCAAAACTCATTCACAATTTCACATCTCATAATGTCACAATCCACCATCACATGTTTTCACGTATCTCATAATTCAACACTTGTTCTACTTTATACTTTTACTCAATCTCAATAACAATATTATAATCTCAAGGCAACATATTATTCCACAATTCATCACATATTTCATTTATAAGCACTGCTCATGAATTATACAATATCCACGACCTCACACTCATGTTTCAAACACGTTTAACACATTGCACTACAATTTAACACTAGTTCCTGAATAGGAAACCTACAATTTCTCTTAAACATTGTGCATCAATGCTTTTCTCAAGATAACACTGGTCGGATTATTGTATAATTCATAACTCACAATATAATTATTGTCACATCAAGTGTCAAACACACACACTTATTCATAATCAAATATCATGCCCACAATTTAACATCTCATAATATCACATCAACCATCTCATTTTTTACATGTATCTCACAAATTAACACATTCAACTTTGTGCTACTCAATCTTCACAATAATATCATAATACCATTATAATAACTTATTACACCTTATAACTCATATACACATCACACAATAATAATATTTGCATGATACAAAACATATATATGTATATGTATATAGTAAATTAAACTACATTGTTTTTAATCAAAGGATTTCTATAACAATTTAATATTACATCAAAAGAAATTACCACTAGGCATTAACCTTACAATTTTATTTAATTTATTATTCTAGTATTACAATAATTATATACACATAACATGTTGATCATCGTTGTAGAAAAATTAGAACAAGATAATAATTTGTATAAAATAAGTCATTGAATAATATTATTTAAAATATAATTTTCGTTAATAAAAAGAGTTTAATTTTTCTAAGGGGTTCACACTCAACACAAGAACACATCAATCTCACAGTCATTTCTCATTGGGACATCAACTGATTCATCAAACAAATATAATTCACTGTAATAATTATAAGGATAAAATGAAAATTGCAAAAATACCCCAAAACTCATTCCAATTGATATCTCTAAGGATCCCTACTCATGTTCTTACTAATCCCCAATTGTGAATAACTCATCCCTTACCTCTGAGCGGACTCACGTGTCTTCAGCCAACAATAGTAGCATCTCCAGCGGTTCCCTGAGATTCCTTCAGTTATTCCTCCGACTGCTCCGATAGAATTTCCAAACGTCAGAGAGATGGAGAAGAGATTGAAATCTCCACTTGTACTGTCTTCATGCGATTCTTTTTTCTCCCTCCACGAAAATTATCTCGAAAATCCCAACGGTGGAAGTGTGTGCAATTGAATTTCTAACAACATATCCAAATTTCATGAAAATCCAACGGTTAAAGAAACCGGGATCATAAAAATCCAACGGTAGAAAACCGATGTTAATATATTACATTAACATCGGTTTTGCTAGAAAACCGATGTCAACGTTCATCATGCATACACTTTTTTTGCTGTAGTTCATTGTGTATAACATCGGGTGTTTAGAAAACCGATGTTATTGTATTTATGTTAACATCGGTTTTTCAAAATCGATGTTAATAATAATACATTCAACATCGGTACTTTCAACATCGGTTTTAGAACCAATGTAGAATGCCGTAAATAACCGATGTTGAAAGGGTAATTTCTAATAGTGTAAGATTCACTCATTTCTCGCAAGTTTCCTTCATCCATTAAAGTCGATAGCGTTACACATGGTCGTTACTATGAAAAGAGAGATAGTGGGAACTCTAAACACTTTTTGTAGCATATCTTCATAGAACTACAACTTGCCAGTGTCGCCTTGCGCTCAAAGTTGACTTTTAGTGTACAAATCAAATATAATGTTAACAACATAAGACAAAAGGAATTAAGAATATTAAGACCAGACAATTTAAATCTTCCCTTTTGTGCATTGTGGCACGGGTTGCTTATTGAACCTATGGACGCTAGTTTCTGATGATTGCTTTTTGTACTTAAGGATAGAGTAATTATTTCATTGCCTTTGTACTATGAGCGAAGTGTCAAAGCACTTTTCTTCTGAGGACTGGATGTTGAGGTAGTATCGCCCAATGACTGATACATTGGCTATCATCAAGAACCTTTATTTTCATGCTTTTCACTTGTATCTCATAGAGATAGATGAACCTGTAACTTAAAAATGAAAGGTTAATATATAAAATTTATACTTTTTTAACATCAAAACCTTAGGGATTAAATTATTTGATACAGTCCAATGTGACTTGGACACAACCAGACTTTTATGGATATAAATGCAAGTACAAATACTTTACTACACACCTCATTTAGACTGACATCTATTATACATATAATTGCACATATTAAAAGAAATTCTGAAAATGGTTAACCATGACATCCTTAATCTCATGAACTTCCTCCAGCTACCAATCCCACTCCTTCAATAAAATCAATCAATTCTTATGGTAATGTTATTTCAAAGAACAATGAAAGAACATAGAGTTTTCATTACCCTCATAAATCCATCCCACCCTAGATTTTTGGGCCATTTCTTCAACGATCTCCAAAATTCTTTAGAAAGAATCAACCTCCTCCCTCCTACTAGATGGAGATAACAACAATAAAGGTACAGTCTTCATGAAAATAGTGAGGGAACATAACTTATCCTTAACTTCAAATTTGTTTTTTTTTTTAAAAAAACATTATTGACTAGATGATGAATATTTTGTTATTTCATTAGATGACAAATTAAACAAAGATTGATACCAATTTTACTTGTCTATAAATACTCTTTCATTTTCTTGTGGATTGATAGAACATAAGAAATAAAGGAAATAAAGTACTTTACTAGAAGGAAAATGATTGTTGAATATATGTTGGTGCTTGAAATTTGAGTTTCCAAATATAATCATCCTTACTAGAATCATATGTTGTTGAATTAGGCCAATAGTATTATTACTTACCCTATTCTTTAATTTAGGATATATAATCATCCTTACTAGATTAAATTATCCTTAATTAATTGTTATGACAAATAACTAGAAGACAGGAAAATGTATTAATAATGATAGGGGTAGTTTTAAAAAATACAAATTTAATCATTTTGATACAAATTTAAGACAACTCTACCTCACTGAATGAAACCGTAAAATCAACATTATTTCCAGCATGATATCAAGATTTTCCAAGTCATGTAGTCCAAGATGACCAGAAAGTCTCCTTAATATCATGTCACCACACATCAATTAATCAAGTCCTACATTTTTACTTGCACTAATAGAAATTTACTAATTTTTATTGAATTGTTTTGTAAGAATAACAAACTAATTAAGCTCATGTTAAGTAGAGTTGTTATGAGTTTTCATTTCTCTTTAGGATACTTTTAGAAGCTCAAATGAGAAATCAAAAGAAAACCAAGTTAGCTAAAAAAACATTAATAAATTAAAATTATAGGTTAAGAAATTTCTATCACTTTTATTTATTTAATTTAAATGCGTATGACAAAATTTGTAGAACTTTGCAATTGATAAATAAGGCATTTGGAGGATTATCTGATAATTCTTCATCATTTACTTTTCTTAAATACTTATGCAAAAGTCATGTTTATATTTCACCATCTTTTATTGTCCATATTCCTCCATTTTATGACCCAACTTTGGTGCCTTATGTTGTGATGGGTGGGAAATTTTTAATATATTATTTTACTTATAAGTTTTTTTTAACTAAGTTATATATATATATATATATATATATATATATATATATATATATATATATATATATATATACTCAAATTATTTTATAAAATGAAATTAATTATATCAAAGACTTGACCATAAAGTCATAATGTTAAAGCAATAAGAAAAAAAATAGAGTAGAAGGACATTTAAGGGCAAAAATAAATCCACCTTACTTGGCGTCTCTATTTTTAATTAGCCTTGTTAGGGACAAAAATAAAAATCACTTTGCTCTTTTTTATAGGTACACGTGGTTGACATACCTCAAAATGTTTTGATCAATTAATTGATTTTATAGAAAAATGTCTTATTGACCAGTATCTTTAGGACATTGGTTAAAAAAATTGAAAGGAAAAAATATTTTGTGCAAAGATAAATAAGAAAGTGTAAAAAAAATGTTAGACAACATAATTTTACTCATCTTAATCATTTTTTTTCTTTTTAAATCCTTGACTAGTGTCCAAAGTAACATTAATCTTTTAAAAATAGGCAAAGAAAACTTATTAAGAGTATTCTAATCAGATAAAAAAGCATGCACTGATGCACACTTGCCAATACAAGGCTTGCCAAGGCATATTTATCCCCTAATCCTACTTAATATATAACTAATGTCAAGTAAAAGCTGAGAAACCCACACACATCCACTATTTTGTTGCCAAGTTTTGGATGCCCCCACAAACCCTTTGTCTGGTATCATACAGATGATGAATATAAGATACTTCTTGAAATCATGATCAACATCACAACCTTTGGATCTTGTAGTGTGAAAGACTAACAGTCCATTACCATCACAACCTTTTGCTCTTGTAGACGACAAGAAAGTCACCTCAATGTTGTCACCACCACCATCACGACTGATGTTGCGACCCAGGTCATCTTGAGTGACACTTGACCTCTTGTCCATCATGGAGGAGCCTGTGACAACAATCCGAATTTTGAGTATTGAGTTTCAACCTTGCCTACCACCATCTGTGCCTGTCCGAATTTTGGGTGTTGAGCTTCGACCTTACCTTCCACCACCTGGGCCGCTGTTGGAACTCGGTGCTCCTGTATCCAATGCAGACATGAAGCCACAATCCTCATAATTGGCCTACCCTGTTCTGAGAAGGAAGCAATTCGAATGGCAGAGCTAGATTTGAGTTTGGAGATTTAGGGCATTTCGTGTCTAGGGTTTTCAATCGAGTTTGCTTGAGACTTAATTGAGTTTTTACATTCTGTTTGTTTGTTAAATTATGTTTCACAAGGCCTTGTGAATTTGGTCCAAGCCAATTTAAGGTGGTGATGGGTCTTGGCTGGTCTGGTAGTTGGTCGTAGATTTTCAATAATAATTGTGTCCATTGAAATGAATTTCAGTCGAAATTAATCTATGAGTGTGTGTGTTAAAATCTGTTAGTTCTTTAATTTTGTTCTTCTTCACATTCGTAAATTCTCTAAATTGTAAGGAAAATGATATGTATTTCCTTACTCAAAAACAGGTTTAATCGCAAATGGTACATATCCTAATTGAAATTAAAAATGGTATACGACTGTTTACGCTGGAATTTGGTAAACAACCGCTAGTCTAAGTTAATTGCTTGCGAGATCAACTAGTGAATCTCAGGAGCATGTCATTTGTGTGTTTTGGTTTAAATGTAAAGCTTTGAATGTTCATCATTACAACAAAACGTTCACTGGTTCGAAATTTGCAGAAAGCAAAATTGTTTAGCAGAAATCGAAATGCTGGAAGTAACTTGACAAGGAAAGGAAAATTGCAGAATTAAAAAGCTCAACGAATTCATTCGATCGAATGAACCATTTAAAAGACAGGAATTATAAAGTGAAACGTAAATTGCATTGCATTCGAAATGTAAAGTTTACAGAAACTTAAAATGGTTCACAATCATACATTTTCCTTGCGTACTCGTTTCTCTCTGCGCTGGGTACTTTGAGTATATAAGGATTTGTAGTAATGATTTGCGACCCTGAAATCTGACTAAAAAACTGCTATATATAGACATTTAAAAATAAACTGCCCTAACGGTCGAACATTATCCTAACGCCAAGTGTCCTGCTACGTACACCTTGCATGCACATAACTGCTCCTTAGAACGGTTATCCACATTGCTCGAAGTCGAACTGATTTTGTGAAGTTTTGTCAAAAATTACGCTAAGTCCAGAAATCTTGCTGCATTGCCTTCGACTCGACTATACACCCACTCGACTCGCCCAATGTTTCGAAGCCCTCCTTCTTGTCTTTTCGATTCGAACAGTATCTAACAAAATTCGAATTTAGAGCATATTTTTAGCTCATCAAAAATATGGGCTAACAAATTGCCCCCAAAAAATGTCTGCTTCGATTCGAGATCGAAGGAAGATGAGAAGTTGACATTTTTTCTCTTCTTCTAACAGTTTCCCTGGAATGGCGACACGATGGCACGTTTAATGGTAACCGTCGCCTCGATCTCCCACTACCCATCATTAATTCCACCTTTCTAGGCAGAGTGGGACACGTGTCACGCTGGGGAGTTAAAAGGGAAATCTGATGTGATTGATTTCTGACCCTTGATTATTATATTGTTTTTTCCCCTTTTAAAAATGAAACTCCATAAATAGCGCCAAAAAACCCCAGAGAAACCCCTTCAGCTTCTTTGCTTCCAAAAACCTTTCTTCTTCCTTGCTTCTGAAACCCTTTTCCTTCCTTGCTTCTGAAACCCTTCTCCTTCTAATTCGTGTCCATTATCTCCGGCGAAGCTTTCTTACTTTCAGATACTTGTTATTCCTTTCATCATCAACCTCACCGTATCTCTGAGCTTTGCCATTGTTCTCCGTGAGTCCAAGCTTTTACTCACTGATTCCATCAGCTACTAAACCTTTCACGAGAAAATCATCCCTTTCAGATTTACAATGTCGCAAGGACAAGCAGTTCCGTTTGCTGGGAAATGGCACCGTTTTACAGTCAGGAATGACGGAGAGAAGGTGGTCCCAGAACCACATGGTGACGCCGAACAAATAGAAACCTGGGAATCAGAGGTGATGATCCCTTTTGCAGTGGAAAGGACAGTTTACGCTTTCGGTGGTCCTCTGCCAGACCAAGAGTCACTTTCGAGTTCAATGAACAAGGTATTTCCCTGCTACCCAACTTGCGAACCTAGGATTTTTGATAGTGAGCCTTACAACTTCAATTGTTTAAGCAAACCCCACAAACTCTTTCGATCCGCCCCGTCAATAGCCCATAAGGATTACCTACCTTGGCTTGATCGAGTCGAACCAGCGTATGAGGATTTCTGGAAGACATATGGCATATTTGACTTGATACAATTCTCTCGATTTGGTCCTGAATATCGACCAGAAATGCTGATAGCAGCTATGCATTTTTTCGAGTCTTCTACCAACACCTTTCAATTTAAATGTGGTATGATGACCCCTACTCTCTTAGATGTAGCCGCCCTCACAGGCCTTAGGCCTAGCGGAGAAACTTATGACCCCACTAATTCTAGCGACAATATCAAGCTAGTATATAAGGAGAACACCTTTTCCAAATATATAGCTGAACACAAAGGAACCGTCGAAGAGGAGGTTTCTGATGAAGAGCACGTAGCCTTCTTAACCCTGTGGCTATCTCACTATGTCTTCTGCACGAAATCCTTGCAAGTAGCCAAAAGATTTATCCCAATGGCATTACAAATTCATGAAGGTCAGAACTTTGGATTTGGACGCCTCTTGCTAGCAGTACTGTACGAATCGCTTGGTGAGGCATGTGATGACCTGAAGAAATCGAAGGATGGGTCTTCCTTCTTAGTATCTGGGCCTATGTGGCTTCTCCAGTTGTGGCTTAATGCCACTTTCGAACAAGAAATGGGATTAATAATCCCACAAGATTATGCTGAAGAAGTTGCCAATCGCTCGATCGAAGGCCAGAGAGCACTTCGACTAACACCCAAGTCCTTAAATCAAAGCTCACAAAAGCTGTTCCTAAAGTATATGAGGATTTTCCTGAGCTTTGACAAGTTTCTTCCCCAACATGCTCCATTCATTAGTCGAGAGATTGGCCCAGCCTGGTTCACTGACTATTTCCCTGCGGTCGATCCGGACAATGAAGAAGAAGTGAACGAAATATGGTCCTTTTACTTGAATCCACAGATCCTGTCTTGTCGTACAGGTGTTCAATCGAACTATTTAGGCCTGGTTGGATACCAGCCTAATTTGGTTTCAAGACAATTTGGCCTCTCGCAAATCCGCCCTAAAAGCTTGTTCGAAGATCCTCGAGACGTCATAAGAGGGGCCAATCTTTCGGAAAAGACTTTCAAGAAGTTTTTGAAGATTTCTCTTGATGAAAACTATAACCTGCATCCTTTTGAGTTCAACCATTCCCACTTCTGCACCATGGGGTTTGTTACCTGGTGGGAGAAATATTATTCGACCCGTTCAATTGGAGACACTACTATCATGATCTCCAGACTTGAGAGTGGTTTTACACAACCAACGGTCGAGAATATCCGCTCAAACCTTCAAGCTCGAGGTATTGAATTACTTTTGACTTTCTAAATTGATATGTATTTTTGCCTTTTCTAATATTCTTATTTTTAGGCAAAACAATCATAACAAAGAAAAGCACCGAAACGTCTCGAGCTGATGTGAGACCCAAGAAACCCACTGGGGTGAAGATCCAAGAATGGAAACAAGAAGAGAAGGTAACTCTTCTGAACTTATCTTTTACTCTTAACGTCTTTGCCTCATATTTCTTTATCTTTTCAGAGTCAAAAGAAAGATGATAGCACTGAGACTACCACGACTTCAAAACGCTCGAAGCATGCGGTGGTCGAATTAGACGAAGAAAAAGATGCAAGTTTTATTTCTAATGTCAATATTATAACTCTCTTTCAAGTCTATATTCTGACAATTCTTTACCCCCGTAATGCAGGAAGAAGAGGAAAGACCACTCATAAGAAAAAGAAAGTTACCTTCGACTTCGACCAAGTCCGCTGAACAAACAGAGACAGGCAATTCCCAGGCTCAAATGCCTAAGAAGAAAAAGAAGGTAAAGCAGGTCGAGCCTGAACCTTCTGTGGCTGTTGAGGGTGGTGAGCCAATCAAGAAGAAAAAGAAAAAGACCAAGCTTTCAAAAGAACAAGGTGACAATCAACCTGTTGACTTTCAACCACCTTCGACCGATATTGACGGCACTGAAGTAGAGGCTACTCCTTCTGTTGCTGAGATGGGCAACCCTATCGATCAACCGGACTTACCACAAGAACAACCTGCCGTCGAGGTATCATCCTCTTAATGTGTTTTAAATCATAGCTTATACGAAACTATTTGTTAACCCTTTTCCATGATAATTCGAATCAGGTACAACAAAATGTTTCTGAAGAAGAAATACCCTCACATGCTCGAACATCCTCCGCTCCTGAGACGGATGCAGTGAATGTTGAGGAACAGGGTGAAGGTCAAGGCATTGGACCCAGCAGTCCTCATGGATCGAGTCAGAAAAGTTCATCTGAAGAAAACTTCTCCGATGAAGAGGCCATACAAGAGGCTGAAGCTGGAGGTTCGGACATTTACCCGGCGTCTTCAACATCTAAGCTTTCCGCTAGCATAGGGATCGCAGAAGATACATTCATTAAAATGCAAGATGAAGACCCAGCTGCAGCCCTTCGACTCCTGCTGAATACCAGTCAAGCCAACACCTCCAGTGAAAAGATCCCTGGTGCTTCGTCCTCATCTGATGCTGAAATAAACTCTTCAGTACGCCAAGATTGTCTGCTCTTGAAGTTATCAATGGAATACGCACGACCAGATGTGCTTAAATCTATTGAAGAGAACCCCTCTGCTGCCTTTGGGCATCTGAACTTTTTGAAGAAATTGCACAACCCCCTTACCTCTGATGAGATTCTAGGCAAAGTTATCCAAATCGAGGGCATCATTGACCAATTTGCAAGTACTATGCAGAAAAAACGCGAAAATGACGCTAGACTAGATGCCCAAAAACAGGCACATATCCTTCTGCTCGAGAAAGCGCGAGCTGCTCAACATGAAGTCGAACGTCTCACCAAAGAGGCGAAAGAAGAATCTTCTGAAATCAAAGCCTGTGATGATAACATCTCTTCCTGGGAGGCAACTATTATGGATTTGCTGTCTCAGGTCGATGATTTAAGGCAGAAAATTGTAACAGAGCAGGCCAAACGCAAGGAACTCCAGGAGAAGGCCGCTAACTCGATTCAGAAACTGATTGCTGAAAAAGGGAGGGAAGGCCTGAAGGCCTTTAGCGCATCTCAAGCTGTAGCAGATGAGGCAAGAGTTATGGAGAATGCTGACCAGGTCTTAACCAAAGAGATGGCCACCTTGAAGAAGCTATATGAGGATTTGGTCATGACTTAGTAGAACTTATGATTTCTTTATTTTGAATTCTGTATTTCGATTCTACTTTTCGATGTAATATTGACACATGCCCTTTCGTGGCAAATTTACTGTTATCGCCATTTTTATGTTTCCCGTATTTCTCTTATTCTATGCTTATTTTAACTTCGAGCAATGTTGGTTTATATTTTTTCAAATATTTACCATTTATACTCAAAGTACATTTCTGAGGGGTTAATTCCTCTAATTCATAAGCACCATTCGAATAGATCTGAATTATTTTAAACGGTCCTTCCCAATTTGGGGACCATTTGCCCAAAGCTCGATCCTTACTATCCATGGGCAGGATAACCTTCCAAACTAAATCTCCAACATTAAAAGTTTTTGACTTCACTTTCTTATTATAAGCTTTAGCAACTCTTTCTTTTTGTTTAGTCAAAACTTCTAATGCTCTTAATCTCTCCTCATCTAAATCAACTAACTCATCCGACATCATTTTCCAATAATGGTCGATTGGAATATCCATTTGTTTTTGTACCCTGGCTGATTGCAAATGTATTTCGACCGGAAGTACAGCATCGTGCCCATAAGTCAGTCGAAATGGGGTAGTATTAGTTGATTCCTTAGGAGAATTTCTACATGCCCATAAAACTTGATCTAACGTTTTATTCCAATTTCTTGGCTTTTGGGCAATGTGTTTTTTAATCAAGTTAATTACAATCTTATTGGCTGCTTCGACCTGACCATTTGCTTGCGCGTAATATGGTGTTGAGGTTAATAATCGAAAGCCAGTTTTTTGGGCAAATTCTTGCATTTTTCGTCCAGTAAAAACTGAACCTTGATCAGTGGTAATTGTTTCGGGAATACCATACCTATAAATAATAAAATTTTGAATGAAACTAATTACTGCTTCCTGATCAACATTTGGCAAAGGGACTGCTTCGATCCATTTTGTGAAGTAATCGATACCAACTATAATATAACGCTGGTTCTTAGAAGAAGCAGGCTTGATTTCACCAATTAAGTCCAAAGCCCATCCTCTGAAAGGCCAAGGTTTGATTATGGAGTGTAACTCACTAGCAGGTACATGCTGTATCCCTGCATGCTTTTGGCATTCCTGACAGCCTTTAGCAAATTCTATACAGTCTTTTAACATCGAAGGCCAATACAAACCTTGTCGAAATAAAAGCCATTTCATTTTATGGCCTGCTTGATGTGATCCACAAGCCCCACTGTGAACATGGGAAACTGCCAAGTATGCTTCTGATTCACTTAGACATTTCAGCAACACTCCTTCTGCAGTCTTTTTAAACAAATCATTTCCCACAATCACGTAATTTAAAGCCCTATATTTGATCTTTCGAGCCACATTGCCTATTGGATTTTCCAAATATTCAATAATGGACTTTCTCCAATCATTATCTATCATATTGTCAATGGCCAAAATTTGAATTTTTTCCTGGAGATCATTCATGCTTTCATATTCATTATTTTGTGGTATACTTGCCCCCACAAGTTTTGGCATTGGCAATTTAGTGCTTAATGGCTCTGGTAACATCAGTTTATCTTTTATTTCGATCAACTGAGTTAACTTTTCCTTCGACATTTTGTACCCTGAAGCTATTTGGGCTAAATCATTTGCTTCTTGGTTTTCTAGTCGAGGTATATGCTCAATGTTAATGTAATCGAAATGATTCAGAAGAGAACTGGCCATAACAAAATATTTTGCTAAGTGTTCATTAACACATTTGTATTCTTGTGTTAATTGCTTCACTACTAATTCTGAATCACCCCTTATGTTAACATTTCTTGCCCCCAGACTAATTAAAATTTCAAGGCCTGTAATTAAAGCCTCATACTCAGCCTCATTATTAGAACAAAGCCCTTTGATTTTATATTTGAATTTAGTTGGAACTTTATTGGGGGATATTATTAAAACTCCAATTCCAGTTCCATGTTTGTGTTTCGAACCATCGAAATACAAAATCCAAGGCTCTGTATCCACATAGTCTTGCGGCATTTCGATCAGAGAGTGATCTACAATAAAATCAGCCACAATTTGACCCTTAACAGATTTCAAAGGCTTGTACGTTAAAGAATATTCTGTTAATGCTAAAGCCCATTTTCCAATTCTATTGTGTAAAATAGGTTTTGACAACATGTGCTTAATAATATCATAATGAGAATACACATAAACATCAACAGGCTTTATATATTGCTTAAGTTTTGCACAAGAGAAATACAGACAAAGACAGAGTTTTTCTATGGCAGTATATCTAGTTTCTGCATCATTTAGTACACGACTAAGATAATAAATTGCATGTTCTATGCCATTATCATCTTCCTGAGCCAACATGCTACCAATGGTCTTGTCAGACGCAGCAATATACAACTTCATGGACTTGTTTCGACTAGGAGGCATTAACACAGGAGGCTTGATCAGATATTCTTTAATTTCATCGAAAGCCTTTTGATGCTCTTCATTCCATTTGAATGGTTCATCTTTCTTGAGTCGAAGTAATGGCGAAAAAATTTGAGCTTTGCCACTTAGATTCGAAATGAATCGCCTCAAGAAATTGATTTTTCCTAGCAAAGACTGAAGCTGTTTTTTGGTCGAAGGAGGCTTCGTCTCAAGAATAGCCTTTGTCTTATTTTGATTTATCTCAATGCCTTTTTTATGCACCACAAAACCAAGGAAATCTCCTGCACGCACACAAAAAGCACACTTTAATGGATTCATTTTTAATCCATGTTTCCTCATTCGTTCGAAAGATTGCCTAAGATAATCCAAATGGCTATCTTCTGAGGAGGATTTGATGATTATATCATCAATATAGATTTGCATAAATGTGTCAATAAAATCATGAAACATAGAATTCATGGCCCTTTGATAAGTGGCCCCAGCATTTTTCAACCCAAAGGGCATAACCACCCATTCATAAGTGCCTAAAGCACCTGGGCATCGAAACGCTGTTTTTGACACATCATTTTCAGCAATAAAAATTTGGTTATAACCAGAATAACCATCTAACATGCTTAAAAATTCGAAGCCAGCTGCCGAATCTACCAACATTTCCGCTACTGGCATAGCATATTCATCTTTAGGTGTAGCATTATTTAAATCCCTAAAATCTATGCATACTCTAAGAGTTCCATTCTTTTTAATGACAGGGACTATATTTGCTAACCATTCGACATACCTGGCAGATCTGATGAATTTACACCTCAGCAGCCTTTCGATCTCTTCCTTGATTTTGGACATGATTTCTGGTGCGAATCTTCTTGGTAGTTGTTTTACTGGTCTTTTTCCCTCCTTAATTGGTAATTTCATTTCGACCATTTCTCTGCTTAACCCAGGCATTTCGTGGTAATCCCAAGCAAAACAGTCTTTAAATTCCCTAAGAAGAGGCACCAGCTTTTCTTTTAGACTTAAGGTGATGTTGGCACTGATATACGTTGGCCTTTTTATCGAGCCATCTCCAATGTCGATCTCCTCCAAAGGATCTTGAGCCTGCATCTTTGGCACCTCACTTATGGGATTTTTCTCAAAACCCAGCGGCTCATCGTCATAAATGCAATCCAGTCTTCGATCCTTTGTTTCTTTGTTTTCATGATCTTCGATCTTGGCTTCAACTGCCATATTTTGTTGAGACTCAGCCTCAAAGGCCGTATTTAGTCTATTTTCGGCCATATAAGCCGTAATTCTGGCCCATGCAGTGGCCTCAGTCATATTAATCTTCATATATATTCCACCCAGTTGGTGGAATGACTCCATCTTCAGAGGGAACAGCATCAATTTCCTCCCTCTCCCATATAAACCCATAGGTAGGATGGAGTTTGACAGAGTGGATAACATTGTCACTTGATTCGACAACAGCCTCCTTGTCACCACAAGGTGCTATGTTAGCCAACTTTTTGTCAAAGGTTTGTGCAGTAACACTATCGACCTCTGACTTATAGAAGCTTTGATCCGCCTCTATATTTTCAACAATCCCATCCTCCCTCCAGATAATGAGTTTCTGGTGAAGGGTAGATGGCACAGCCCCAACTCCATGAATCCACTCCCTTCCTAATAGCAAGTTAAAATTAGCCTTAGACTGTATCACCAGGAAAAGAGTTGGTCGAACTATACTGCCTACAGCAACATCTACTTGAATGGCTCCCAACGAATAGCCAGTTTTACCCTCATAATTCGAAAGCACAATGTTGTGGGCAGATAGATCAGTATCATGTTTCCCGATCTTGTAGAGCATAGATCGAGGCATTAAGTTGACAGCCGCTCCTCCATCAATGAGCACTTTGTTGATTCCAACATTCTCAACTTTTGCCCTGATGAAAAGAGGTTTGAGATGACTTTTCATCTGAAAATCTGGCTTTTCGAAATAAGCTAATTGTTCTTCCACACAGCCATTGTTCATAACATAGTAACATACTGGCTTTGGGTCAGCCATATCAAAATGATCGAACTCACTTTCGATCTCAGTAACTTCAGATTGGACATCATATTCAGATGGTAAGATAGATACCACACAGATGACATCAAAATCTGGTTCAGAATCCAGTAGATCCTCATCCTCCATCTTATCTTCATCCACTGGAGGCAGGAGCCTCTCTTTTACTGGCCTCCTAGATACTTCTTTATACTGGCCCGTTTGCAGATTCTGTTGGGCCAATTTCTTCTGACGCTGGAACCTACGCCATTGGGTCCTCGTCATAGGATTCTTTCCTCTGTAATTGTTCCTATAAGAGTACTTATTAGCCTCTTGTGGGCCAACTTGCTTCGTTCCACTCGAACCACCTACTTCCATGATCCCTTTGTTGAACCTTATGAGTCCCTGGTGCATCCATTTTTCAACCGGAACTGAACCAGGAGGAGCGAAAGTATTCCTTCGACCAGACTTCTGATTAGTATTCGACTGCACCATAACTCTTTTGCCTTTATCGAAACGTTGGTTCTGCTTTGCCCCCTTGTTAACAACTTGATATTTCTTGAGGCCCTCAGTAGCCTCCCTATCACATACTGCACTGCAGCGAGGGCAGAGCATCACAATCTTGTTTTCGAGTTTGCATCTGTTCAAGAAATCAATTAACTCCTCCTCAGCCTGAGGATATACAACCTTCATTTGTTCGTTGTAATCCTCTTCAGATATGTCCTGAACTTGCACATGGGACAACTCCATTGTTTCGACCATCATTATTTCTTGGGGCTCCGCATAGAGAGTTTCAGCAGCTTTGGATGTTTCAGCATTTGCCTGAACAACCTTTGGTTTCTCACCAAATTTGAGCCTCCCTTCGTCGAGAGCCTTTTGAACCAAATCCCTGAAAAGAACACAACGTGAGGTTTTATGGCCAAGGAAATTATGAAATTTACAATAACCCCTTTTCTTCTGTTGTTCGATTGGGGGTACTTTCAAGCCCTTAGGAACAACAATCTGGCCATCTGTGACTAATAAATCAAATATTTCATCACATTTAGTTATGTCAAATGTATAAGTTTTAGACACAAATTTATCATTTTTAGGTTCAACAGGGTTTTTTCCATTGGAAGGTCTAAGGAGTTTACAAACATAAGGAGGTCCAGGTTTTAATTCTGCTAAATCCACCTCATTGTCTTCGATATCTTCATAAATAATATCGAACTCCTGGTCACTGTCATTGGTTTCGACATATGCAACCTTTTCCTTCTTGTGGAATTTAGAATTTCTAGCCTTTTCAGCCTTCAATCGTTCGAGTTGTCGAACTCTATCAGCCAATTGAGCCATATCCCTTAAATACTGGGTATCTAATTTCTTTCTAATCGAATAGTCTAGGCCACCAGCAGCCATTTCGACTAATTCATGTTCAGGGACTTGGGTGAAACACCTTGCCTTTAAGAGTCTGAATCTGTTCAAATAATCATCAATTGATTCAGGTGCCTTGCGTCGAACGCTGGCTAACTCTTTAAGGCTGATCTTAGACTGTCCCATATAAAATTGCTCATGGAAAACCCTTTCCAATTGGTTCCAATTATGTATGGAATGAGGAGGAAGGGTTGTAAACCATGTAAAAGCATTTTTAGTCAAGGAATTAGGGAAAAATTTCATTCTTAAATTTTCATTATTAGCCAAATCCCCTGCCTCGACCAAATATCTAGCAATGTGTTCGACAGTGGACTCATTTGTCTCTCCTGCAAACTTAGTAAACTTAGGGATTTTCACACCCCTTGGTAATTCTGTCTGTAACACATACTCAGATAATGGAGACACAAAATTAGGCCTGTGTAAGCCTAAGTTCAAACCATTCTGCACCAAAATCGTTTCGACCATTTGGGCAAGGTTATTCTGCCTATCGAAACGGTTTTGTTGAATATTCCCTATTACTTCATCAGCATTTTGGTTTCTATTTACCAATACTATACCAGGGTTTGGTTCGACCTGTTGGACTGGTGGCTCTATGCGTGCCACTGGTTGTGGTGCTTGAGCCATTTGCATCCCTGGGTTGTTAGGCATCTGTATCTCTTGGACAGGTGCCTGTATTTGGATCTGTCGAATTGGTGGTTGCTGTATGGGTGGTGCCCCAAAAAAGTCAGCAATTCGACTTATTTGATTTGTTAACATTTGGTAACTGTCATTTGTATTTTGAATTAAGGGGTTAATAACAGTTCCTATTTGTTGTGTTAACATGTTAACCATGTCATGGTTACTTTCATCCATTTGTTGTCTGAGTGACAAAACGGATGTATTGGTTAAATGTTGAGGAATTACCCTACCTTGATTGCCCGCTACAGATCCTGATGGAGAGGACATATTAAGATTCTCTATATTTGGTTGAGAGTTTTGTAACCCTGCCATCAAAGATGTAGGCATGCCATATAGAGGGTTTTGAGGCGGTCGAAAGGGACTTCCACTGGGATTCCCTAAACTAAGGTTATTCCATGGGGCAAAAGCAGACGCTGACGTGGTCGAACTTGCCAACGTCATGTTGGTCATGGGAGAAGTTACCCCTGTCTGATTCATAACCGTCGAAGCGGTCGAACTTATCGTGCCAACAGTTTGGTCAAGAATTGCTCCTATGCCAGAATTTATATTGGCATTACTGACAGATGTCTGCGTTGGTTGCCCCTCCATATTTGGAAGGTCATTGTTTCGATTACTTGGGGGTGGTCTAGCCATCCTTGTACGAGTTTTGAATTCTGTTAAGTGTGGAACAGATTTCCCACTTCTTAAATGCATACAAAATCAAAACAATTAAGAATGCAATAAACCAACTACACAAAACAAAACTTTAATAATTTAAAACCAAAACACACAATTGACCCGTCCCACTGGGCGTGCCAATTTGTTTACGCTGGAATTTGGTAAACAACCGCTAGTCTAAGTTAATTGCTTGCGAGATCAACTAGTGAATCTCAGGAGCATGTCATTTGTGTGTTTGGGTTTAAATGTAAAGCTTTGAATGTTCATCATTACAACAAAACGTTCACTGGTTCGAAATTTGCAGAAAGCAAAATTGTTTAGCAGAAATCGAAATGCTGGAAGTAACTTGACAAGGAAAGGAAAATTGCAGAATTAAAAAGCTCAACGAATTCATTCGATCGAATGAACCATTTAAAAGACAGGAATTATAAAGTGAAACGTAAATTGCATTGCATTCGAAATGTAAAGTTTACAGAAACTTAAAATGGTTCACAATCATACATTTTCCTTGCGTACTCGTTTCTCTCTGCGCTGGGTACTTTGAGTATATAAGGATTTGTAGTAATGATTTGCGACCCTGAAATCTGACTAAAAAACTGCTATATATAGACATTTAAA
This sequence comes from Glycine max, assembly GCF_000004515.6. Lineage (NCBI taxonomy): Eukaryota > Viridiplantae > Streptophyta > Magnoliopsida > Fabales > Fabaceae > Glycine > Glycine max. The sequence continues at coordinate 20,051,030 of NC_038245.2, read as the reverse complement.
AATAAACTGCCCTAACGGTCGAACATTATCCTAACGCCAAGTGTCCTGCTACGTACACCTTGCATGCACATAACTGCTCCTTAGAACGGTTATCCACATTGCTCGAAGTCGAACTGATTTTGTGAAGTTTTGTCAAAAATTACGCTAAGTCCAGAAATCTTGCTGCATTGCCTTCGACTCGACTATACACCCGCTCGACTCGCCCAATGTTTCGAAGCCCTCCTTCTTGTCTTTTCGATTCGAACAGTATCTAACAAAATTCGAATTTAGAGCATATTTTTAGCTCATCAAAAATATGGGCTAACAACGACCAAGATTTAGAATTTGGATCGCTGATTGACATATGAGAGAACAACACCAAGAATTATATGGCGATGAATTGGATAGAACTAACACATGCATAATTTGTTTCTTTCACATCTGAAAAATGACAACTTTCTGTGTCCTAGGAACAGTAATCCATATAATTTACAGCATGAGAAGTTAAGACTTAGGCTACAGAAAATGACAAGTCTATTCAAACGGTTATAATGTCCAAAAAATAAATCATTAAATATTCAGATCACTCAGAAAAAAATAAATTAAAATATTTACACAATTATATTTTGTTGAAACTGTCTATATAAAATGAAATAAAATTAATGATATTAAAGACATTGTCATTTAATATTAATTTCAAAGCAATTGAACTGTTTAGAATAAGGGCATTTGAGTCCAGCAATTAATCCCGTTGTTTTGATATATTTTTTTTATTACAATTTGTTTGAAAAATAACCTCCTTGCCCTTTATCATTGGTACACGTGGTTGACATGCATGTAGCTTCATCCAATTCTAACTCATGTTTTGTAACACTGGTTAGTGTGTTGTCACGCTGATCAACCTCAAAGGTTAATTTGGTAACATTAGTTTAGTAACGCTAACACTGGTTGATACAATGTGGTATCCAGCATCATATCACCACGATCAAACTCACAACCATCTTCCACAAGGTTCCTCACACATAACATGAGCCAAACTGAATGATACAATAACATTAAACACACTCCCCGTATAGTTTGGCCTGAGTAATGGTATAATCGGGGTTGTTTCTAACATTTTAGGAGTTCAGGACAAAATAATTAGAAGGGACACAGTTTTTCAATTATTTTTTAATATTGTGACTGTATGTTGCAATTTTTACTTATATAAATAAATACTTTAGATATTTTGCGTAATATAATATCATATAACAAGATTGCTCCCGTACTTATGTTTTTTAAGCTATGAGGTTATTAATATCCAAGGTGAGTTGTCAATCATTTATTGTTTAAGCCATTTAAATTGTCAAACATTTTTACTAAGCCAGCAACCAAAAAATACTTGACAATTCACCTAGGTGTAGTACAATTATAGGCACACATATGCATATCTCATGGGGTTTTGTGAAATGTAGTCCTTCTATGATGACAAAATACATAGTATAGACCCTTATATTCTATTCCAATTCCATCTATTGTTTATTTTTACGGAAAACTTATTGGCCAAATTTTTTTGGTTTATGTTACTTCTCTATCATGGTACAGTTCAAAAGTTATTATTCACAGCAATGATTAAAAATACCCCCATTGGTTTCCTTAATCTTTCTACTCAATCAATTGTGCTCAACAAAAAAACTAAGACTCTAGAATATATATATATATATATATATATATATATATATATATATATATATATATATTGTGGTGGTTACTTTTTCTTGTAACATATAATCTCCTCTCTCGTACTCTTTTTTTTTTGTCAGCTTTATGGCTTCTATTCTTTTTATTTCTCCTATCTTATTTGTTACTTTCGTTTTCAGTTTTTTGAGGTACAAGACTTATTGTTTCGTATTGGTTTTACTGTACAAAACTTATAAGTTTACTCTAATAATGAGCAAAGGGATATGTTTAGAAAGAGTTTTTATTTTGACTTTTGCATTTTGGTTCCCTTAGTATGAGACACACGTAATCTTAGTCCCCCTAATATTTTTTTAAGCCAATGAAGTACCCTTACTTTTAAAATTAAGCAAATGTGGTCCATCTGTTAAGTTACCATCAAAATTTTAACACAGACATCATGACATGGCAATAAAATTTCATATTGCTAGTTTAATTCAAGGAATGGACTGTTAAACCTACATATTCCAAATAAGAAAGAATCATCACGTAAGACATACCCCAAGCATGGTAGCCATATTTGGGTGGATCATTCCAGAACCTTTAGCCATCCCCCCAACTTTGAGCTTAGTTCCTCCAACCTAACCAACACCCAACACGGAAAGCTTAACAGAATTATGGAAAGCTATCATATCAGTGAAGTTGTAGGTTTGTTTTTGAAATTAGTCCTATAACTTTTGGCTGCTAATTGCTGACCCTATACATATCAACAATTCATTCAAGTGAAATAAACAAGGCAATTTTAGGACTTATCCGTAGGACTAAATGCATCCATACATACAAATGTCAAATGTGTGTTTTATCTATATTTGTATGTGTGCTTATAACACAGTTATGTACAAACTACTTGTATCAACTTAAAACAAGTGAGCAAAAATTAGTAACAAGTAATACTAGAGACTCAATTGCCACACTCTTGTTAACAAGATTTGTCGTGCTGATTGCCACAGCAGCAGAATCTGCCCCGTATGCAAGCTAATAAGATTTGATGAACAAAGGATTGAAAAGTAGACACAACAAGTGTTGTTCAGAGCTATATACTTTTCAAGGATTAAGAAACTAAAATGGTGAAAGGAAGGCAAAAAGAAAACTACACAAATACAAAGGTCATATTATAATCACACAAAAAAAATGTCAGTTCCCTAACATGATTGCATGCCAATTATACAAATTGAGAGTAAATCCCACTTTAGTTTTTAACATTTAAGTATATGTCAGTTTAATCTTTGATTTTATTATTTTTGGACTCCTGATTTTGTAAATCTTATTGATATAAAAATGAAATTAATACTACTATAAAAAGCGATTTCAACATTGGTGGAAAAACGCATTTTACATCGATGGTCAACCGATGTTGAATAGGATGTTGTTGAAAGTTAAAAGTTTCAACATCGGTCCTCCAACCACCGTTGTAGAAAGACAACATTTTTCCACATCGGTGTTTACTTAGGAAACGATGTAGAAGTTAGACCTTCTACATCGGTGCTATCATAGAAAACGATGTAAAATAGTGTTTTTCCACATCGGTGCTGTAGAAGTTAGACCTTCTACATCGGTGGTCAGTTAAGAAATGATGTAGAAGTTAGACCTTCTACATCAGTGTTATCATAAGAAACGATGTAAAATAGTGATTTCCACATCGGTGCTCAATTAAAAAACGATGTTAAATATTTAATAACCTGCAATTAAAAATTGATTAATTAATGATCATTTTTTATATTTTCAATATTATCAGTATTGCTAATAATCAATAAATGTTATTATATAATATGAAAATTAGTATTTATAATTAAATATTTAAATAAATATAAATGGTAAAATTTATTTAATAAATAAATATTTAAATGATAGATTAAATAAAAATAAGAGATTTATCTATTATTTATATTTAATCTATCATTTAAATATTAAGAAAATAAATTTTACTATTAATTACAACAAATTAAGAATATTGAATTTTACTATTAATTAGAGGAGATTAAGGAAACCAAGATCTACAAAAAGAGACGAGACACATTCATTCAACAAGATTTATATAATTCAATCTGATAAACATAGAATACAAATTTTATTCTTTGAAATTTACACAACATAAAACAGAACAAACAAAAATGCCAATTTTTATTCTCTTAAATGGTGATGACATATCTAGAGGACTACAAACCCATCAAGGCAGCATAGCATGTTGATCTCTTGGGCAAAACAATCAAGCAGAGGAAGCACAACAAGAACTTCCCATCTAGCATCAAGATACTGTATATCTGCAGGTAATAAGTATCCTTGACCCTATTGAAACAAATGACCATTCCCAAGATTCATAGATAAGGTCATAAGTAATACTACACAGTATAAGCAACACAATTAGATTTCATCGAGAGACAAGAGCAATCTGCACACAAATCCTAAAATCCACATGATTTATGGAAGGAAGCTGGCCTAGTTAAGGAAAATAAATAAGGCATCTTCAACATATCAGATATAGAAGCAGAGTTCTAGATAAAAAAGGATATGAAATGACATTAAACAGTTAAAATAAAATTACATTAATCACTGAGCCCAAGCCACACCTAATCACTTTTCTTTCCAAGAAAAAAAGGACATAAAGTTAGTACTGAGTAAAACATTTACATTTGTCTTTTAGTGGTTTTATTTTAACCCCCACAATTGTGATAATGTCCACGGGCCTATTAATCTTTGTGCAAGACCCAACATTACCCACAGAACCTAGACAAACATACAACACAACAGGGACATTATGAATAGCACTTGTACACTTGTAGCAGTGGCATGGTTATATAACTTTATAGTTCCTTAATATAAGCTGACTTAGTCAGCCACTCAACCATGTTGACAGTTGATACCTTCTTTCATTATTCAAAGATTTCCTAATTGCAACTTATATTGACTTGAAAAAACTTATATTCAGTTGAAAAAACTGAGAAAATGTGTCACAGACTACTAAGAGACTAGAATTACCAAGTGATACAAAATAATAAAAAAAATCAAGCTATAGGATAGGCATGGGATCATAAAGTCAAACTAAGATACCAAAGGTCACCTTGTGGCAGTAATAGATTGAGAAGGTGGTTCAGTCCTTATGGTCTTGGATTTAAGCTTGTTCAGTAACGCTTCCAATTGATATAAGTTCCTCTGAAAAAATGTAACAAAATTAATTCAAAGCCAAAGATAAACCAGAAAGTGCATGAGATTTATTATTTTTGTAATTGCAATTCAACAACTGACTTTAGTTCTTTAAAAACAAATAAAGCATGATATTTATTCTTTAAAAAATAAACCCAAGTACAACCTTCTTTATGTTTCCACATTCAACAAACGACTAAGGTTAAAGAAAGTGAAAATGCACAAGATTCCATTTTATGAAGTCAAATTCATTCATCTCCCCAATGGTGCATCATGAAGGCTCCCCAAGATCTATAAGTCAAAAACCAGAGGAAAAAGCTAGCATGGTTACACAAATGTCTATCTATAAACCATTGATTGAAAATCCCCCAACTTCTTACAGAGAACATCTGCAGTTTGTGACAGGTAAGCATATATATTCTCACCTTTTTTCCTTTGTTCCAGCACATCTATGTGATCATTGTTGTACTAAAAAATGTATCCTAGATATACCCTCTATTTCTTCATTCATTATGACAACAATCAAATAAAATGAAAACCATATTATCAAGCATAAAACAAAACAAAAAAAAATAGGATAGCAGTTTCATAATGTGCTTATTAAAAAAGGAAATGTCATAATGTAATGAAGGCCAATGACACTGCTATGTCCACCAGTAATTAATTGCATTTTTGAAAAGTGCATTACTAGCATTCATCTTCCCAGCTTTGCCCGTTGGAGTGCATAGTGACCTACACCACCTAATGCAGCATTGATCAAAATGTTTTTCTTAGCAACAGCAAACTCGGCCAATCCTCCACCACTCTACCATATTAAAATTTCACAACTCACTAAGTAGTTTTATTTCAAAAGAGAAGAGAAAAACATGTATTTTTTATATAAAAAAGTAGGTGAAGATTTTAAGAAAATTATCTCTCTTCTTTGTCTACTCACTCTCTTTTTTCTCTTTTGGGTCATATCTTTTGAGATAAAAAAAAAATTAAAAAGAGTATAAGGAATATAATCTTTCTAATACATATTTTTCTATTCGATAAAATTTATTAAAAATAAAAAATAATTAGAGCTTATAAAAACCAAATGGTACTATTGCCGCTCCAACTATACTCCAATGAACCTTTTATGTACAAAATTGAATATTTTGCATATGTCTGAATGTTTCGAGCTTATAAAAGCTTTAAATTTTATTATCTAAGGTTTTAAAAACAATGACAACATTGTTTTTAATAGTTAAGAACTTGCGTTGAACTCTACTAAAATATATTATACTATTCTTAAATTTTATGTAATGATAAGAAACTTGGATAAATTTGTTCAAAAGTATTTTTAGGAGAAATAAATAAATAAATAAATATAATTTTTTTATTAATTAAAATTAATTTATACATAAGTTATCAATCATCTTTTAGAACTTATACAAATTAGTCTATGCATAACTAATTTTAACTTATTGAAAAAAAAATTATTTATTTTGAAAAAAAATATATTTGAAATGCAGAAATTGCATTAGTTATATATATATATACCTTCCAACATGAAGAGTGTGACCAAGGAATATGACACCCATGGCAACAGAGAAAACAATTTGGAGAGGTGAGAATGCACAGGCCTCCAGTTTCATTCTGAACAATGCAACAAAAGCATGTCACTGACATTGCAGTTCAAAATTACACACCAAATATATTACCTTGGTCCAGTGGTACTCTACCTGACTTTCAGGTGCATTTAAACCAGAAAATGGTTTCACATCTTCATCTCTAAATCTCTTCAGACCTGTCATATTGTCAGACATGATTGCAGAATCATCCCACGGACCAACGGGGAAACCTGCAGGGATAAATTCATTGCCCTGGCTTTCAGCAAACCCTTCATTTTCTGCATTGTTCTATGTGTTGCTCTTGTTTCCAATTTCAGGCCTTGATGACATTAGTCCTGAAGAGAAGTTTGGTTAAAACTACATGAAATTTAGTTAAAACTACATGATCCTGAGAGAATGTGTATTGGGCTACCTATGAGAAAATTGTCATCACCATGGCATTTAGGAAATATAAAATGAATTAAAGTATAAGGCATCTTATTTAAATTAATTTAAATTAAAAAGAGAGATGAAGAAATCAAGAAAGATCTAAATAAATTTAAAATTATAAGGAATGAGTATAGCTGGATGTAACAAAAATAATATTTGTGGTATATAATGATCATAGTTTTATAATATTTATTGGCTTATTAAAAAAAACTCTATTCTGGTTTAGGATAACAATCTAGTCTATTCTTTGAAACAAATTTTAAATTTTCTTAGAAGCTTCTTGTACGGGATATTTCGACATTATTATTTAATTATAGGGGAATTGTACAATACAAGTCATGCACTACTAACAGTAATAAGAACTAACACTTATCACGGGCAATTAAAAGCACTCTAAACAAAGCCATCAGAGCTCCATCCTAGAGAAGAAAGAATTTAGCATCAAAAGGTATATTTAGCTCCTCCAAGCTTTTTTAATAAATGTATATATTCATTTTGTTCTCTTAAATTAAATACAATTAATTCATTCAATTTCACTTTTCCGTAACATGAATGATCTGATCCAGCATCATTCTCAAGACAAACAACAAATCATCGATAGAATTTTTGAGGCCTGACTTGGAAATAGTCTGGATATATAACATGAGAAATAAATACGATTCAACATGAACATGCAAATATGGAAAATTTTAAAGAGAACCCTAGATGTGGTATGTTGAATTCAGTACATGATATGCGAGGTTGTTGAGAAAATTCTGTATATATACCAAGTATAAAGGCTATAGATTCAATACCTTCATAGTGCAGCAAACACAGAGTTGCAATGGGCTCTCCAAGCATTTATGGCTGATAAAAAAAATAGCATCCAAATCAAGTGCAAGGTGGATGTAGTTGAGGGCAGAGAATTGTGTGCTCTGTTTTCCCATGTTTTCAAGAGCACCAAAGGAGAGCCTCAGGTAAGGTTCGTGAACCACTTTAATTTGCAGAATGAATATCTTATTGAAAGAAAATGAATGAATATTTTACCCAATGCTGAGTACAATAGCTTCTAAAAGTTATAATTAATATACAAAAGGTATGTTGCGGAATGAATAATATCCATATGAATGTCGCAATTGAGTAGAGAGAAAGAACTACTTACATGGCCTCCATAGTAAGTAGTGACCCAATGACGGCGAGGTGAGACAAATCGAAGAAGAGATTAAAATGCAAAATCGAACCATTGGCTTACTGTGATGTTGACAAATCGAAGAAGAGGAGACAAACCAAATAGGAACGCTCACAGGATACTGCGATTAGGGTTCACCATGACTAAATTCACAAAATATGGAATAAATCAACAATTTCAGTTAAAACATGAGACTACAAACGAAAGAAAGAAAAAAAAACATAAAATAGGAATGGAACTTGATCAAGGATGAGGAACAAACCTTGATCAAAGACGAGGATCAAAGACGGTAGTCAACCACACGCGAGAACCACAGAGGTGCTGGAAAGCCTTCACGACAATCGACTATGACGAAGAGGGAGAAAGGGTAGTGCAAAATGAAAATAACACCACGGAGGTGCTGGAAAGCCTATGGAGACAATCGACTAAGATGAAGAGGGAGAAAGGAAGCAACTCAGACGAGGGCTAGGGTATACGACTTCGTGAGGGAAAAAGAAATTAATTAAATTGCTTCAATTTCAAAGACGGTCGGTGTTTATAACGACCGTCTTTGAATAATAGAATACAACGACGTGCCTATTGACCCGTTTTTGTAAAGCGAATTCGACATCATTTTTAACAAAAACGTAGTTGAAATACAAGTTATATTTACTAAAATGGCATTGTCTTGTAAACAAAGACGTTTTCTGCACCACCGACGTTGAAAACGTGTTGTAGAATATCAATTTTGCAGTAGTGTAAAAAAGACTACACTAATTTTACGAATAATAAAGTAATGAATTATAAAATAGAGTATGGTAAAGTCGTTATAAAGTTTAACTGTATCAATGTTACTGATGATTGTATTTTCACCAAATCTTCCCTTTTGCCATATGTTGTGTTCCTACCATTTCTTTGCAGTCCAAGAAACTCCCATGAACGAGTCGTGTGCAGTTTATGCTCTTTGCTCAAGAACACTGATACTGCATTTGGGTTTTCTGCATAGTGGAATCATTGTTTCAACTAACTAACTTAAAACTAGGTTATAATAAGAAAAAATTAGTACAAAAAACACTTGATTTTCTCACCTGCAATATCTGCAGCTTCTTCCTCTTCAAGTGCTGCCACAACGCCATTGATGTGTTTATTATATGAATAAATAATTGCTTCTTTGGTCTTTTCATGGCTGTGAATGATTAATATACACAACACAATTAATCAGTTTCTTCTAACCCAGAACTTAAGCTAGATTTAATGGTTTCATCAATTTAAATACCTTCCCAAGATTGAACCTAGAAAATCATAATGAAAATGTGTGGCAGTTTCTAGGTCAATAAATGAAGGGGTTGGACCATGAGAATGAGCTCCCAAGTATACAATGTAGCACTATAAACAGCAAATAAAAAACCAACATCATATCCTCCAAATTCCACTATTACACCCTATCTATAAAATCATCACCTCATTTTCAAAGTAAAAACCTCATAACAATATACAAACCAGATACTAATTAACAAGCAAAATAACCGGCCTACCTTTTTACTGGCATAGACAACATTCAGAAACAAAGGGAAAATAAAAAAAGATGAAACAAGAAGGTAAAGGTAAAAAATGGAGTGATCCATTCTTTTCAGCTTGTCATTGGAAAGGGCTTAGCATCAAAAATGGTCATCGACGACTTGGTTGGCTTGGATGACGGCCATGGAGAAATCGCTGATGGCAAACTTTCCGATGTCACGGAACCAAAGGAGGTCATCCTTGCATTCTCTTCCAGCGGCGGCATTAACGACGTCGTCACTGTGCTCGAATGGCTTCCAACAGCATGCGATAAGACTCATCAATGCATGGAGCATCCAACATCTCTCACAAACCCTAACCCTAGGCCCCCAGCACTAGAACCTCTTTTCCCAATGGGGGCGTTCAGGAACATGCCGTAGAGGAGCATTGATAGGAGCATGGAGTTATAGAGCGCACGAGTGAAAGGTGAATGGGAGAGATGAGATCGAGAGCAAGCTTCACATATTTGAAGCTTAACTTCTTCAGTGGCTGTGGCTCACGGGCTACCTTTAAACTTGCGCAATCTATGACGCCGGTTCGGAAAATAACCGTCTTCGTATTGAATGGTTCGCATACTCTTATTTACAAAAAATGCCACCGGTCATTTGTTAAGGATGGTTTTAGTACAACCGTCCTTATTCACGCGTCATAAAAAGCTTTTAATTTAGTAGTGATTGTAATGTTATTTCAAAGAAGAATGAAAGAACCTAGAGTTTTCATCACCCTCACCAATCCATCCCACCCTAGATTTTTGGGTCATTTCTTCAAAGATCTCCAAAATTCTTTAGAAAGAATCAACCTCCTCCCTTCTACATCTTCAACCCTCTCACACAACCTTATGTTCACCACTTATAGCTCCTCCACTTTGGAATTTATATTAGCACCCAAACCATCAAATACCTCCACATGCCAACCTTGGAGTCTTTTTTTTTAGAAATTTTAGCTTCTCCTTAAAGAAATCTTTTCCAATCGTCTCCAAATCCTCATCTTGACATCACCAAATTTGCCAACAATGTTCTTTTCTCATTCAAATAGCAAGATGAGTATATATTGACAAGATAAAAATTGTTGCCATTGAGATTCAATACCACGCAACACCTAACAAAACCTTCACCGATATAAGAATACCTAAAAGAAAACAAAAATTCCTCCACAAAAATAAAATCCCCCCAGACCGCCCTCTTTGGACCATATGATTGCAGTAAACTCCATATCTTGGATATGCTAAACATAAAAACCATTAAGGTGACTTCCTTCTAGACAAAGAAACCTAGCCAATTCCCATAACCTCCAAGCTATCTCATCATTATATAACTGTAGGATTTTGCTACTACTCTCCAAACTTATAGCTTTCGCCACCAACATTTCTCCCACCATAATAGGATGTCTAGAATTTGAACAACCATGTGTTTACACGAGTAGGTTTTTTATATTTACTCTTCTTAAAGAATATAGATATGCAATCATAAAGGTGACATTTGCTTATATTTTAAAAAATATGTTGTGCTTAAATTTTGTACATTTGATTTTAAAATGTAAGCTCCTAAACCAACAGTTGGATTAACGAGATTCCATTTTTAAAGAGCAATAAGTTAAAAATGACTAACCCTAGGAGTGAGTTGATCTTACAAATATAGTCACAAAATTTAGGATTGAGTATAGATCATAGAACCAGTATTTTGTTAGACAACAAATAAGAAGCACAAACCCTTACTATTTGTCTATAAATGTTCCTCCATATATATTTCTTTCAATGCAATCACTTAAATTAAAATGATAACATTTATTTATTATAATATACGAAAAATTAGTTACTCTCGTGATTATGAGTATATAGGTATTTACTAGATGTAGGTAACAACAATAAAGGTACACTCTTCGAGAAAATATTGAGGGAATAGAACTTTTCATTAACTTCAAATTTGTTCTTTTAAAAAAAATAATTGACTAGATGATGAATATTTTGTTATTTCATTAGATGACAAATTAAACAAAGACCGATACCATTTTCACTTGTCTATAAATACTCTTTCATTTTCTTTAGGAGCTATAACTAAAATTAATATGCAGCGATAATCCTTGTTACTTACAATATATGACAAATTAGGAATCATTTTTTCAACAATTCTTTTTGTATTTGACTTTATACAACTATTGTCTATAGATATGATAACAACTTAATTAAGCACAAGTAAGGTACAATTGTTATGAGTTTTTTTCTCCCTTTAAATTTTATTATTTGTATAATATATTTTGTTTTTCAAATATATATATTTTGTTATTTATTCAAATTTTAATTATTTGGTATATAAATTTAATTAATTTTTTGTAAATGTACTTAATTTTTTTATGTACAATTAATGTATAAATTTTATTATCAATTTATTGTATTATATTTTATTCTGCAGTATCAATGGCATCTTCCTCGTCATGTTCATTAAATATACAAATTAAGTTTGGTCCAATTGATGGTGACGTTGCAAGCTAAGCATGTTTCAGAACATATTTGGAATGGGGAAGAAGACAGAAAATTACACATCATACGAGTTGTCCCCATGTATCAAGGTTAAGAAGAAATACCAGAGGAAATTATTCATTTACTACGGCAATCCGGTTTTTATTGGATTATGAAGATGTCATACTTAAAAATAAATGCGGCATTAATTAGTGCCTTGATTGAAAGATGGAGGCCCGAAACACATACGTTTCACATGAGATGCGGAGAGTGTACTATTATTCTTCAAGATGTTTCTATTTTATTAGGTCTCCGTGTGGATGGGTCACCATTAATTGGTCCAACAAATCCTTATTGGGTTGTGAAAAATTGTTAGGAGTCAGACCACAAGAAGGTGAACTTCAAGGTAGTGTGGTTAAATTAAGTTAGTTGGGTCACCATTTTTTCACAATTAAATAACCATGACAGTAACATACAACAACTAGAAAGGTTTACCCATGCATGGATCCTTAGATTCATAGGAGGTATCCTATTTGTTGACAAAAGCAGTAGCAAAGTTTCCATAAGATACCTGTAGTTTTTACATGACTTTAGAGAGTGTAGCACGCATGCAAGGGGACCTGATGTGCTTGCTTATTTATATAGAGAGATGTGCAGCGCCACCGATTACAAAACTAAATCAATCGGAGGTATGTGCATCTTAATCCAAATGTGGGCATGGGAACGATGCACAACTTTGGCTCCAAAGAGGACTCCTCCCGTAATAAAAAATAAACCACTCAGACACAAGTTAGTCATTTAAAAAATTAGATTTCATTTGAAAATAATTAATAATGTAACGTGTCGGCAATGATGATTTCATAATTTTTTGTAGGTGGTTGCGACGTGGAAATTAGCATATTGGCAATGATGATCTGATAGTTTTTCATCGCAAATTGGATATCATGAAACGACATGAGGTAAGAACATCGTAATGTATTGGTTAAATAATAAATAATATGTCATGTTTCAGTAAAAATTAACAACTGTGTTATTATATGCAGTTTTTGTGGAAGTCTTACACAACAAATGTTATGTCAGCGTTACCTCCAATTTGTTTGGTTGGAAGTGTAGCGTAGCGTGGTGCACGGTGGTGTCACTTATTTGTTTCCATGTTGTTGAGTGGCACCAACCCGATAAAGTTTTGAGATAATTTGGAATGCAACAACCAATTCTAGGGTGTCCTTCGCAACCCTTGAATATTCATGGCATAACGCTGAAAGGCAAACAAGATGAAAATTGTGAGCAACTGTTCACCCCCATGATCGGTCAATGGAACAAGCAAGTTGATTTTAGGGTCGACGGTTATCCTCGACAAGAGGGCTTATTGAACTTTAACTCCAACTACATGGTCTCTAGTATAGGCAAAAAACAAAGATGTTTGTTGACCCAAAAAATGCAAACACGGCTACATTGGTATTTTTTTGTTTTTTGAATATTTAACTTCAATTTTTTTTTAAATCATGCCCATTAATTTGCTCACCCTAATAATTGCATGCTGAAGTTGCAGAGACATTACAATACATGGTGTCTCCTCAAGGGAGGAATACATGGACAGTTGATGATCTCGTGCCTTATGTGGAGAAAATAACGATTTTATTGAAAGAGCAAGAAAGAATCACTGAGCCTGTGTCACATGGTCCAGCATCAGAGCATCAATTTCCAGCACAAGAGTTTCACATTCTCCAGTCAAGTGTTGAAACTCAAGGCATAGGCAGGCGAAGGGTGGCTGTTGAAGTGGAAGAATATTCCCAACAAATGGCGGAGCGTGGCCATGGAATGTATTACACACCACCAACATTTTCTCAGTATCCAACACAGATGTATCAGTATCCTTTCAAAGGTCATCACACTGATACTTCTGCAAGCGAACACTCGTTTGGTGGTGATGCAGAAACACATCCTCATTTTTCATGGCCGACTATGACCCCTTCACAGCAACATGATGCCCCAATTCCAACACCTAACGCCCCATTAGGTACGCCATGGAATGTACCCAGAATAATACTTGATATAGGTGACTTATTAGGAGCTGATTTGCGTCACCAATTTTCTGCTGAGGCTGACCAAGTAGAAATGGGGAGACATCGGGGCAGAAGAAATCCTGATCGCCAAGCGCAAAGATGGGATCGACCATGTGACATCCTCACGTCATCACGGATATCATAATGAATGATTATCTTGTCTCTGTTTAAATATGTTGTTGTATGTTTCTCATTTGAATTTGACACTTAATCTATCGTATGCAGTTTATTAAGGATTACTAATGGATACAGTTTATGTCGCACATCAAACTATAATAATAAATAATGTTAAAAAAAACTAAAGTAGACAAACGAAAATAACTAATGTTACTAAGGCTTAGGGTTTAGGGGTTAGCGGCTTAGGGTTAGGGTGAACAATTCTTACTGGTTGAAATGATAAATGTATTCACCTATTTTTTATTTAATAAAATTATACCTTCTTCTGGGTGAACAATTCTTACTGGTTGAATCATGTCGGTGACTGGGTGAACAATTCTTACTGGTTGAATCATGTCGGTGACTTCATCATCTGTATCAGATATACCGTCAACACTATCATCTTCGTCTAAAGATAATCATCATCTTCATCACCATGTAAATTGCTCACATTTCTTGGAGGTTGCGCCTCATTATTAGATAAATTATTTCCACATGATGTAAGAGAATTTGCAAAATGAAACATAGAACCACCAGCCACATCCTTTTCTATGTATAATTCCAGAACTGACATTTGATCTTGTTGTTGAAAACTTTTGAGTATGGTTTCAACATCTTCGTCATCACAAATTTGCAAAGCAACATATTTTCTAGAAACTAAAAATCTTCAACTGGTAGCAGAAATAATTTTATTATTTTCTAACTTTACCTTATCTCCAATTTTTTTTTCAAAGCATTGAAACTAATTCTACGTTTAATCTGAATCGCTTTTTTACTGCCTTCAAATGTTACACCATCATTCTCTTCATATACCCTTCCATTGAAATACAACACTATTATAACCGAATTCATGATGTACCTACAAAAACAATATTTTAAATATTTAATCATAATAATAATAAATTCAAAATAAAAAAAATTTAATCACAAAAAGCCTCTTTACTGGAACTTCACATTAAAACTTTATTCTAAAAAAAATTATTAACTTCAAATAGATATGATGACAGAGACTTAAAAAACTTAAACGATTTCAAGGTAGTAATTTTAAAGGCAAAATAAACCATCAACGAAGTTCCTATTATAAATAATTAATCTTAACAATAATAACTTAAAAATAAAAAAAGGTAATTAAAAAATTACTACCAATAGATTAAAATGCCTGATTGTTTGGAGAAACTTAAAAGTAAAAATTTA